>NW_020312270.1:0-286497 GCF_002999335.1 Cyclospora cayetanensis | reverse complement strand
AATGACAACCGGTTAGGGTTTCTGTGTTTTAGTGGAGGGAAGCGAGACTGATAGGGGAGAACAGAGTGCAATGAAGTATGCATTGAGCTTTAAGCAGCATGGAAGAAGATGGTAGATAGTTCGGTGTTATTAAGGATGTAATGAGCATAGCTTCTGCACTCTTGTGTGTTGTTTTATTTTGTTCTCTCTCGCAATCTTCTCTCTCTCTCTCTCTCTCTCTCTCTCTCTCTCTCTCTCTCTCTCTCTCTCTCTCTCTCTCTCTCTCTGCCCTTTTTCGACCGCTTTCTCGTTTTGTTTGCCTGGAGTCTTTATCTTGCTTTCTCTGTCTGCCTTCCTTTCTGTCTTTAACTGACTCTCTCTGTCTCTATCTCTCTGCGGCCCTTGGGGTTGCGCCCCTTTTGGACTGAAGTCTCTCCCTCGGCGTCTCGCTCTGCCCTTCCTGCTTCCTGGCGTTGTTTCCAGCCGACATGCCCTCCTTACCGGTTGTCTTCCTGTCTTTTCTTATTTTATTCAAGCATTTCTTTGGAATTGCTGTCTCCGACGCACGCGTCTTGCCATAACTCCATCTGCGCAGGCATAGTGGATCCTTTCGGGAAGCTTCGAGACAGTCTAGATGGTAAGGCCTCTAAGGCACTCTTGTCGTTTGTGCCCCCCGGCTAGCGAGCGGTCTAGCTAGCTGGCCTGATCCAGCGTCTGTGTGCAGCCGTTTTTTTCGAGCATGCATCCGCAGCAGCCCTCTCCCCTCCTCCCCCCTCACACCCACACATTGCGGCTCCTATCATGCCCTGTGTCTCTCTCGATACTTCTCTGTGCACTTTCAGATAGCAAGAGACAACGAGGCCCTTTCAAGGAAGCGCACCTGCCAACGTACGGTCTAACCAAGGAAGATCAGGGAGCCTCCGCCTCCCGCAAGCACTTGCAGGTAGGGGCATTCGACAGGCACGCACGGGGGCTTGTGACTTTCTCAACGGACGCAACTATGTACAGGGCATGCGCGCATTGTTATTTGTCGGTGTGCAATGGTGTTAGATGCATGAGGGCTTCATGAAAGGGGTCGTGCCTCTACATGCTAGGAGGCGCGTAGTGCTGGCTGGACTACACCACGAGGCAGGATGTGTAAACACTAGGGCCCCAACACCTGTAGAAACGTACATTTATATGCGCTGTCATGTAGTTCTGCGGATCTGTAGATGCATGTAGATTCGCGGGTGTGGCGCTAGCTGCTTGCACGGCCGTCCACTCCTGCCAGTTCGTCTAACGACCATGTGTGATGCCTATAGGAGATCGCGGCGTCTGTCGCCTCATTGTTAAGCTTAGAAAAGAAAGTCCAGCAGCACTTTGTACGTATGGCTGCGGGGAGACGGTCAGCGGCTTCCTGATGTTGCCACTCAGTGGTGCTCCTATTAATCACGCCGCCAGGGCCTGCATGCTTCTATAGCTTCTGCAGCCGCTGCGCTCAAAGCGGGGTGCGGCATCCTTAGCGCTGTGTAGAGCGAGTGGAGCGTTTGAGGCGCATTCACGAACCTAGCAGCTCTCCCCAAACACTTGAGCTAAAATTCCAGAGGAGCAAAGACCAAGAAAGGCTTCAGGGCAGGAGGAATTCGCTAAGTCCTCTTATGTGAAATTCTAAAGGCACAGTCCCGCAGGCTCCAACGCCGACGCCTACCACAGAAAATAGGACGCAGCGCGCCACTGTTATAGGTGATGCTGTTGCAGCTAGGGGTGTTGCCGCGTTAATCTACACTCTGTTGCACCGGTTGAATCTCTTCTTAGGGTTGCTAGCTCTACTGTAGCAGCTGACCAGGGCCCCCATGTTGAATAGTAACCCACTGATTCTCAACTGATCCCTGATGTAGGGAAGTTTCCTAAAGCAGCAAGCCTCCTTGTGCGTGCCTGACTCACTGCACATGCGGTCAGCCGCACAGGCATACACAGTACGACAACCAGCGAGCACGCCTCCCTCCATTCCGCTGTCTGACTCTTAGTGCCTGGCGTTTCTCACCTTCACAACCCCCTGAGCCACTTAACGGCCCTTGCATATCTGTTCTCTCTCTCGGCCTTTCTGGAAGCTACGTCTCGCCTTCCAGAAGGGCCTCCGTAGGAGGAAGGCAAGCAGCAGGAGGAACGCAGGATTTACATAAACATATATGTGTATACATCGGGTGCTGCAACACGTTCCTCGGACTGTTTCTGGCTATCCCGTAGAAAAAAACTAGCCAGGGTCCTGCTTGCAGTGTAGGGTATCTACACTCGCCACATATTGGAGGGACGCAGGCCGTGCGTGTCTCGTCTTCCGGCAAGGTGCTCATCAGCAAGGGCCTGCATGAAAAATATGACTAAAGATAGGTCTGTGCCCAAGCCTTCTTCTGCAGGGCGCAGGGATTAGTCACAATGTTTCGCACCTAGCTACAGCTACGTCAGCTGCTTCAAGGGCAGAATTGGCAGGAAGCACCGAAATAACGACTCGATGCAGCGGGCCCCCACAGCTTAATGTGAAGTTGCATGCCTGGCCGTTGCCCTGTCACTAAAATTCGGTTTCCAACATAACAAGGGTCAGAGCAAGCATGACTTCTTGGCAGCTAGGCATCCAGTTCGTCTACTGTGCATTCAACTTTTCTCGTCCCTTCGCTCAATTCCACCTATGACCTTTAAGGCCGTCGTGTCATCGGTGGAGAGGCGAGAGCTGCAGTGCAGCGAATTGTACTGTGGTGCACGCTTGGTACGGAGGGCCAGGCAGGCACCGTCGCTCTATCTCCCATATACAAAGACACACATATTAGAAACAAAGCATGTATCTATATATATAGCCGCGTATTTCGTGTTCTTTGAAACATGCTCAGGCGCCCTTCATGAAGTTCATGACAGCGCCACAGAAGAACAAGCGACTATCTTCCACGCAAGTCTTCCAATGTAGCACTCAGTTGTCTGGGAAAGCATTCAAATCACACACGGACTGCCTACAATAGTGCGAACCATTTATTTTAACAGATTGATAAGCGCGTTCCCTTCAAAATGAAGAAGATTTGAATATTAAGGTAGCCCACGAGGAATACGAGAGGCGAATAAATATGTTCAGGAGCTCACCTGAATATGCACAGTCTGGTTGCATGACCACATTCAGGTAGAAGGAGCGCGAGCCGCTGCGGAGAAGGTGCTATGTTGTTTCAGTGCCGATATGCTGATGTGTAGTTTTCATTCGTGGTTCTGGCGTTCGTATGTATATCTAATCTCCGAGGATTACGTAGCTGCTCAGGTACATGCACGCATGCATGCCAACCAGCGTCCTACTCGCAAGGCTATGATTTCGGGTTGGCTCAAGAACCCCAGAGCGCTAGATGAGGAGGCACATTTGTTCTCAGAATTTATCATCGCTTAAAAAGAGGGTGAGAGAAGCACCCGGACGCCGTACAGCCTCCGCTCATAGCACGCTTCCAAAGGCCCTATAGAGTTTTGAGTCCAGAGATAAAGGAAGCAATATAATATGAAGCATGGCAAGCTGCAGTCCCAGCCAAGCCAAATAAATGGCAAAGTGACTGAATACATTTCGCGTCCATTCGAGGGTTCACCTTCGCAGCCGCCCTCACCTGAACTGCCCTGAACTTTGCCGAGCCGTGCTATCTTCACAGCAGGCCCAGTAACTAGCAGTCTGCAGTCATTAAGGTTGGTCATTCGAGTAAATTTGTTTCTGTGTGAACGTGCCTCTATAGAGTTCATGTTGTGCGAGCTGCGTAAGAGATAACCGTAACTCTGGTGGAAGGACCTATGGTTCAAGTGAGTGCGTTCGTGGGTGCGCACGTAAGCAGCTGCCTGGAGTTACTCCATCGATGGTGCAAATACCTATTACGCCGGTGCTCAAAGAGCCCATCAATCCAGTATTCTGTGGCCTTTCTGCATAAGAAGTTGCTGCTTTAAGGTGGAACCCCTTGAATGCCCTCTACAGCATTGAGTTTGATTTGGGGGGTTATGGCCTTTATGTCGTACTGCGAAGATTCCAAGAAGCACTATAGGGTGTGGACTGACACACGGCAGGACGGCGGGGAAGATAGGGTATACTCTACCGCTTTGTTTAGCAGCGCTCCGCACGAGCCACTGCACCATCTTCAGATGAGGTAGGAACAACTCGCCATCAGACGGTCCACTAGGTGGAAGTCTGAACCTTCCAGAAGCAGAGGTTTCTCGAGGCAAACTAGAATCCAGTGCATGCCGACTTCTCAGCGTTAGAGAGCAATGGCATAGAATGTTTCGGCTTTTTCACACAGTATGCCTTTGTAAGCTACGGAAAAGTGTTCGAAATAGGGGTTGGTAGACTTATAAGCTTCTTAAGGGGGCAGTATCCCATCACCGTTCAACATCGGCCTACGGCCTTAGAGTAGCACTGCAGAAAGTTCCCGTTCGCTCGGTGCAATGGTGAGCGTAAATTTGTATCATGGTTCGCTTTTTGGCTTCAAAAGAATTCCTGCGCCATACAATGTAAAGGGATTGCAAAGGCCTAAGGAGTAGGGGCGCTCAAGCAGCGGCTAGCCCTCGCGCGAGGGTAGGAAATATGTTGTGGCGTGAGCAGATTGGAGGGATAACTGCGCTGCTTTCAAGGAGTAGGAACGCTCTACGGATTCGTGTACTGGAAGAAATTCGAGGAAGCTTAAAAGAGTGTAGACGAAAAGACGGCTTTCTGGAGCTATGTGATCACTAGGGGCCAAACTGTGGGGATGATCTGCCCCTCCAGAGCGATTGGACTTGTGTTGCGTCTGCTGGCTAGGGCTGTTGGGGATGCCCCCGCATACATATATATGGCGGCAGTCATATATGTATATCTTCCGTTGTTTTGTTTATTTTTGCATAAAGAACTGTTTGTTTCATGAAACTGGAAGCATTCGAATGGGGATCGGAAGGCTCAGTTGGAATTACGGTCTATGGCACGTATATACATATACATAGCGCAGCAGTAGCAGTGCGCGTGGTAGCAGCATCATCAGCAACAGCAGCCACGCCTTGTCTGCTCGGTGCTGTTGCTGCGAGAGGGCTTTTGCCGTGCTGCAGCCATTTTGCAAGGGCAGTTGCTGCTTTTGCTGCAGCAGTAGGCGGTTTCTTGCATATTGTTTCTCTGGCAGTAAGCTGCTGGAAGGGCCCTTAGTGAAATTTTAAGATCGTGTAGGAGGCCCCCGAATTCTCTGGCTGTTGCGGGCCGGCGCCTTTAGGCTGCGCCGCCGCCGCTTGCCCGCCCCTCTCCCACTCTGGGTACCAGCAGCAGCATTAGCAATATAACACCTGCAGCAACTGCAGTAGCAGAGCGACTGTACACAATGAGCAGAGGTTAAATACCGCGCCAGCAAGCAGACAGCATTGCCAGTACGTCGCCAAGCGAGGATTCCGTCATCGCTTCATCATCATCAGCCCTAGCAGAAGCAGGGACGGAAGCAGCGGCGGCAAAAGCTGGGGAAGCGGCGAAAGGTGTAGCAATGAATAGAGACTGATCGGTTCTTGGACCCCCTTGTTCATGCGCGTTTGAGCACAGAGTCCTTTAGCTGAAGCATTAGCAGCGGCGGGAGAAGCGCAAGTACTCCGGGTGCCGCAGGAGGGCGCCTGGTGTGTGCTTGTGTGTATTTATGTATATATATATTTACATTATATAGAGATATGGAGCGGCTCCTAAATCAGCCTCTGCAGCAGCTGCTGCACTCCCCTCTGTTGAAGCGGGAGGAGGAAGCATCCTCCTCGGGGGTACTGACAGCGCCACCATTCCGCGCCGAAGAGGAGCAGCAGCAACAGCAGCACATGCAGCAGCAACAGCAGCACATGCAGCAGCAACAGCAGTGCATGCAGCAGCAACAGCAGCACATGCAGCAGCAACAGCAGCACATGCAGCAGCAGAAGGCGCAAGCCGATCTTCGCTGCTTCCAGTACAGTCTTATGGGATCTCCTGCAGGTGCTCTTTGGAGTGCTAGAATGTGGGGTGTAGAGCGGCTACCCGAGCTGCTTCCACCGAATGTGAGCACTGCTGCTGCTGCTGCTGCACTCGGCAGCACCAGCAGCAACGGCAATGGCAATGGCAACAACAGCAACAACAACACCTTTGAGTCCTTTATAGATGACTTGGCAGTCTCCGATTTTTTGGGGTCGCTCCAACAGCGCGTGCTGTGGTGCAGCAAACTTGAACGCCAGCTGCACGATCTGCACCAGCAGCAGCAACGGCATGAATTGCTGCTGCGGGAGGGCTTACTGCTTCATTCTACACTGTCGCTCTTCTCGTTTGCGCCAGACCGCTTCAGTCATCAAGGGGGGCAGCAGAACGTGCTGCATTTTCCTGCATACAGGATTTCCGCTGCTGCCGCTGCTGCGGCAGGCTTGCTGCCCCTCGCGGCTTACGGAGGCAGCAGCAGCAACGTCGCCGCAGCGTCTTCACTGCATGCGCTGCAGCAGCATGCAGCAGAGAACCTCGCAGAGGAGGAGGAATTCGCAGGGGGCAGTGCCAGCAGCAGAACGAGCAGCAGCAGCAGCGGAAATGGTGGCAGTGGCAGAGGAGCAGCGTCGTCGGCATCTGCAGATGTCAAGGGAGACACCTCAGCAGAAGGCGGCTCTCCCCAAAGCTGCTCAGGACGTGTTGTATATCCGTACGAATTATACAGAACTGCTGTTATTCCGACAGTTTGTCGGCACAGGGAGTTGGGGATGGAGGGTGTTGCGGCTGCTGCAAGGAAGCTCCTGGAAGAGACGCGGAGCGATGGGGATGAGCAGCAGCAGCAACAGCAACTTGCAGAAGCAAGTCCTTTCTTTGCTGCTGTTGCCGATCCGTGGCTTTGCACGCTCATCCAGCATTCGGAGATTGTGTTGCGACAGGTGCTGCCTCTTCGAGCTTGGCAAGGCGCGGACAGAAGGAGGTGAGGCTGCACTCAATATGATACACGCATATGTTGATGTGTGTATGTACATGTATTCATGTATGTATATATATGTATATATATTAATATATGAGCATCTAGAGAATGTTGATCCTACTGCGCTGCATTGGCGCTACTTCTCGGCTTTTGAGGGGGGTTCAGAGGGAGGGGGAGGAATCTTTGATTGTCAGTTTGTTCGATCTGGTTTAGAGGGCAAGGATGGAGGAGATGTGCAGATACGAGGGGGGCATGTCTGTGGAGAATGGTGGGGTGATATGTGGACGGTTTTTTGTCATTTCTTTTAGAGATACACATATATATACATATATACATTTATGTATATGTCTATGTATCGCTCTCTCTCTATGTGTTAGTGTATGTTTTGCGCATTGTTTTTGTCGATTGATTGCAGAGTGAGCGCGGCTTTGCCACTGTCTGTGCGAAGCCTGCTGTGCCTCTGCAGCATTGCTGTGGAGTTTTGTGTTTCGTCCCTGCGGCAGCAGGTGGCTAGCCATCTGGCTAGCTTGCAGCTGCTCTCTTCCGCGCTAGATGCCGTGTGTGCAATGGAGGGTTCTCTCCTCAGCGCTGTGTATAGCACTCCTCAGCATGTGATCTCTTGTCTCCAGCAGCGAGGCAGCGGTGTCTCGGGAATACGCCGTCAGCAGCACATGCAGCAGCAGCACATGCAGCAGCAGTCCATGCAGCAGCAGCACATGCAGCAGCAGCACATGCAGCAGCAGCACCAAGGGCCTTCCTGGGTAGCTGCCTTAGCACAGCCACCTCGGAAGATTTCTGAGTGGCGAGAATATGTCGCGGCGTTCAATGACTTTATTCCTGTGAAGCCTCAACAGAGTCTTCCGAAGGCCAGTGTTTCGACATCCGGGGATGTGTCTTCGGAGACAGCTGTGACTAGCGCAAAGCGGAAGCGCATGCCTGCCGAAGAGATGCAGCAGCAGATCAGCAGCAGCAGGAGTTCGACTGTCGCGACTCCTGCGGCGGCAGCGGCTTCTTCGGGGATAGGAGGAGCAGTGCTTCAGCACAGCGAGATGTGGATGGGGAAAAATGATCTGGTGGACGGCAGCAAGCTGCTCCGAACGAGCAGCCGAGACTTGCTTCAGCTGCTGCATCGTCAGCACGGCAGCAGTGAAGCCGTGGTTGCCGGGAGCAGTTGCAGCGGCAGCAGTCCGTACAGGGAGTTGCGGCAGCAGCTGCTGCCGCAGCGCTCTCGATCGATACAGTCTGTCCTCTCTTATGCCGGGGAAAGCGGCAGCAGCAACACAACGAGCCGGCAGAATAGCCTCGAAGTGCTGCTGCTGCAGCTGCGGCAGCAGTCTGCAGAGGCTACTGCGGGCGCTGGAATGGAAGCACTCTCCGCTGCGCTTTCTTCGAGGCTGTCTGCAGCAGCTGAAGAGACGGATGCGGAGACAGGGAGCTTGTGGCTGCAACAGATGCAGCAGGAAGCAGCAGCCTCTCCCCCCACGTTTCTTATGAGGATGTCGAGCGATGAGGTGTCTTCGGACGCGGTGTTGCAGCAGCTGCAGCGGCAGCTGACGGATTCGCAGCAGCAGCAGCAGCAACAGCAGCAGCCGCAGCAGCAATACCAAGAGGAGGAGCTTCATCAGCAGCAGCTCCGGTTGCTCGAGAAGGCAGGAGTCAGCACAGACTGCAGCAGTAGCAGCTTAGTCTCTCCTGCCTTTGGTGCGCGTCTAGTAGATGACACAGTGAAGCAACAGCAGGAGCTGCAGCACCAGGTTCTGGTAGCAAGCCATGGTAGTCTTGGCAGTGGTAGTGGTGGGAGTAGCAGCTGCAGCAACAACGCTATTGACGCTTCGAAGGAGGATGCCTTTGTTTTACAGCCGGCGGGGTCAGTTTCTTCGCTCTCGACTCCTGAGCCGTATAGCACGTTCTTGGATTTGCGCAATAGCAGCGGCAACTTCAGCAGCCGCCAGCTGGCGCCTCTGCAATTGCAGCAGCAGCAGCAGCGAGTTGTGCTGCAACAAGCGGGAATGAGTCGTACCACGCGATCTGCAGCGAGCAATGCAGTGTCTAGTGGCAGCTTGAGCTGGGAGTTGCGAGCAGCGGCAGCAGGCGGAGGAGGAGGTGGCTGTTGTCGGAGTGGCGGCAATGGGAGCATTGGGATGGGGTGTGTATCTCCAACTGCATCGGATGTTTCTCTGCGAAGCAGTGGGGGGAGTGCGAGTGGTCATAATGGGAGTAGTTCGAGCGGCGGAAACGCTGTTGCATGTGGCAGCGGGAGCAGCAGCAGCGGTGGGGGGGGGCATAGTAGTGTTGGTGCAGCTGTTGCTCCCGGGGGGGGTGGGAGTGGGGGTGGCTTGAGTGCTGTTTGTGGAGGCATGGTCGGTGGGGGAGGACAGCCATCGGCAGGAGGGGGGGTTGGTACAACAGCGGCTGTCGCGTATCTGCCGCTTATAGATGACATCTTGATGCGCGTCGAGGAGAAGCAGCTGCAGCTGCCAGCGAAGGTTCCTGGGGTGTGTTTTAATCCGTCTGACAATACGTGGAGTGCTCAGTGGACTTTGCCTGCGGATGGCAGTGGGGGTGGTGGCAGTGGGGGTGGGGGTGGGGTTGGTGGCGGTGGGGGTGGTGGCAGTGGGGGTGGGGTTGGTGGCAGTGGGAGTGGCAGCAGTAGGAAGAGGAGGAAGAGGACTTTTAGCATTAACATATACGGGAACGACACTGCGAGGCGCATGGCGGTTGCATGCCGTCTCCAAGCGGAGAAGAGGCAGTTGCAGCTGCAACAGGGAGATGCTGGTGCAGCAGCAAGGAGAAGCACGTCATGTGCTGCGCCTCATGTTGCGAATCTCGCCGCTGCAGTGCTCGCTGCTGCTGCAGGCATGGATGCGAGCATTGCGTCTTGAAGGCGGAGTGAGGGAGGACCATTCACTGGAGCAGCAGCAGCAGCGGCTTATGCGCGAACGATCGCGCTGTACGTTTTATATATGATAACGATGTGGGTGGTGCTCGAGCTGCCACCACACATAGCATGGGGGAACGGAGGGGGGGGGGTTCTGGTGTCTGAGATCATGTCTTTTTTGACTCTTTTAACAGCGGCAGGCTATCTGTTGCAGAAGTACAGCAGTATTAGCAGCACCTTGGCCTGTGCGCGACCTTTTGAGGCTCATCGTCCAGTATATATATATAATTATATACATGCATATTGTTTCATACATGAGGACCCAATTGTATGGTAAAGTGTGTGTGTGTGTGTCTGTGTGTGTGTGTATTGTTTCATGGTGTAGCGTTCAGCAGCTGCACGGACGCTGCTGAACGCTGGGTGGCATTTTGTGCTGTTGCTGCTGCCAGTGATGGTCTTTTATTATTCGGTCCTATACGCGGCTAGAGCCGCGGGGAAATTGTAGGCGCAGCGAATGCAGCAGCAGTGGCAGCAGCGACCTATGCGTGCTCGTTTTTTGCCGAGGTTGTAGAGACTTGGAGGGTTGATCTGTGGTGGCCTTTGCGTCCACCAGCGCTGGCTGTACCGTAGATGGTAACAGCATCAGCTGCTGCTGCAACAGCAGTAACTGCAGTAGTGGCAGCGTAGGGAGGACCTAAGTCTCGTCTGTCTCCTCAATCGGTGCTTCTGCGCCTTGTCTGTGGGGCGCATTTGGTGAGCGCTGCCGCTCGCAAAGCGTGTGCTTGTCGCGCCAGCCAGCTAGCCAGCTAGCGTATAGATATATCCCTGTTAGCTGGCCGAATAATGGCAGGCTCGTCGCCCTTCTACCACCTACCTAGCAGCCCTTATATTGCTTGGAGGATTGCGTCTCCACAGCGCGGAGCGCAATGCGCCTGCCAGTCCTGTCGCTTGCTTCCTCAAGGTCTAAGAATGCCTTGTAAAGAGGAGGGGCGAGCGCTAACGACTGCAGAGCCCCCTCTTCTGCGTATATAGAGATACCTAAGCGTTTTTAGTTCAAGGCGCATCTATTGTGGAGGGCCAGGGGGGAGGGAGAAAGCGGGGGAGGGGAAGGGAAGGCTGTTTTGTCGGTCAGGAAAGGAGCCAGCAGTGCAGTTACGTCTGCCTCGTGAGACAAAGGTGAGGTTCATGCTGTACGTACAGTAACGCTGCACGAACAGGGCGTCCCTCCTAGTCGCAATCTGTACATGCGCTGGCTAGCACCAACCAAGCTTCCTCTGTACGGCAGCTTGGTGTGCTGTTGTTGTTCTACTACGCGGGTGGCGCTTATTCGAGGGGAATTTCCCAACGTGCCGCTGTCCACGCGAACTTTGTCTGCCACCGTTGCAGACAAAGTCGGAGTTGGGAAGGGGAGGGAGCGGGGGGCTGTATGTACACCGGTACACTCAGGCACTGGGGAATGCGGACGTGACAAGCTCTTTGGCAAAGTTGACGAGGGCGTCCGCTGCGGCCAAATGGGATTGTAGGGGAATCGCGGGATTTTCGGCAAGCCGCAGAAAAACGGCCACGGCTTCGCTTCTAAAGCTTTCTGCTGCAGCGATAACGTCTATGTGCGCAGGCACATTGGCCGCTTGAGGCTGGGATGCTTCTACGTTGTCTTCTTCGGCGTCTTCTTGTGTTTCATTAGGCAGAGCGGCGGCTCTTGATGCCTGGGAACGCGCTATGTCAGCTGGGGCCTGTGCCTCTTCTTCGTGTGCCTCCTCAGCGGCTTGTGTGGAGGAGGTGCTCTCGCTGTCGTCATTGTCTTCTGTTTCCCAGACGTCCTGCGATCCTTCTAAGGGGTGCTCTTTGGGGGGATTGACTACGCACTCGACATTGACATCCACTTTTCCGTCTAGCGCAGAAAGCTGGTCTTCATACACTGCGTCCAAAAAGCACCGAACGCATGCACACACACACACTTACACATACACACACACATCCATCGAGGTGGCGTTTTGCATGCGCCCTGAAAAATATTGCTAAGGGGCATATATATATATATATATATATATATACTACAGTATAAAAAGGGTCATCACATCACGTCCCTCTCCCAACTGCACACTTCCACAGGCCAATTTTACATCTGGTCACGCGTTGCATGCTGCAGCGTCGTGTGCGGGTTTTTTTCTGGCAAAACGACTAGAGAGAAAGGAGAGTCTCGCTATAAGAAGCGCTGCATGGCGCCCCACTAATGCTGACCTCCCTCCTGAGTACCCTCGGCGCGCAGACATGCGTCGGCAACGGCGGTTACGAGGAGCTCAATGAGCTCTCCTTCATCCTGAACAGTCGCACCAATCCCTCATGATCCAACTGATGTAGGCATCTTGAGCGGCACTGCCACCCATCAATACCTCCTGTCTCCCTGTTTTTGCAGAAACGCTTACAAAGGCGAGACGCAACAACTACAGCTGTAGCGTCTGCGCAACTACAAGGCCCGTAGCCGGGGCAGTAGCAGCGGTAGCAGCAGGCCTTACTACATTTCCATGAACATCAACGTGGAGGGACCAAGCCTGCAGGTAAAGGCATGCATAGCACAGCCAGCAGCAGAGCGCCTAACAGCTTTTCGTAAAGCGGCAAGAGGACAGCAGCGTGCAGGGGGCAGAAGAGGGTGCAGCAGGACAGACCGGAAGGCGAGCCTTTCGTTTGAAAGGGTGTAGGCAAAAGAAAGGCACACCACATACAGGCATCGACACAGAAATGCTCAAAGGAGCAGAGTAGGCGCGAAGGCACCGCATGCAGCCAGCTGCGAGAGAGAGAGAGAAGTCTGTAGAGAGGGAAGGGGAGGCAGAGAACCATAGATGGAAGCAAGGGAAGGGCAGGTTCGACGAGGAAAATTTGGGGGGAAGGGAATGGGCGGCATAGAAAGCTCACAGAGTAAAAGCTGACAAGGATTGCCTTGCCCTGATCCTTCACCTTGAAGGAGAGCAATGAGAGGCTTTGACCTATATAACAAGAGGACAAAACGGTATTACGGAGTAGATGTAGGCGTTGCGTGCAATGATGAGTGCACGCGCAGGATTAGAAAGAAGAGGGCGAGACAAGGAGAAAACGACATATGAAAAGGGAGCAGAGCGAGCGTTCAGCTGATACTCAAGAAGGAGTCATATTTATAATTGTACTCAAGAGGCACTGTGCACCAGGCATCAAGAGAAAAGTGGAAACATAGGTACCTAGAAACTCTACACACTACTATTTCTCGTGTTCACTGCTCCCCAGGAACAAGACTGAAAAGAAAACGTCACGAGTACTCAAGGGGATGGAGAGACAACTCCGAATGTAGAGTGGTAGCTAGGTAGGTAGATGGAGCCAGAGAGATAGAAAATGGCCAAAATTTAGTAGGGGCCCTGAGGAGGCGCACGACTAAGTGTACAGACGGGTATGCCTCGCAAGGGCACACTGCGACCAATGCTCCAAACGCTAACCAAGCTCTGGCAGACTCACCATCCTGCACAATGATTTCCCTGAGGGTGCTTCCTGTGCTTGACTGCGAATACAGACAAAACACACCCAACCAAGCAGCACTGAGTGACCCACATTCAGGTGTCCCTGTACACCCCAGAGTGTTTTCGTTCATTACGCGAATCAGGCACAGCCCTACCACCGTCATTAGTGAGTCGGATCTCAGAAAGGCAGTTCGAGTGGGGGAAGCATCTCTCGCGCCTCTAATGTTCGACACAGTCTGTGCTATTCCTGACTTACAGTGGGTTCGTCTTTCTCGTCTTGATCGTAGTCTCCATTCTCCGTGAGGCCTTCAGCTGACCTGCCCCCTTGCTGCATGCGTGCTGCTCCTGCACCAGATGTGCTGGTTTGGGCTGAGTCAGCGGCGAGGCGCTCTCCGGAAGCGCCTTGCGGATCTGCCTGGGCTTGTGCATTTCCAGGCAGATCGTTCGAAAGGTGTTGACCCTCCTCATCGTTGTCCGTGGCCGCCATGAAGGATTGCTCCTCTGCTGGACCCCCCACATAATCATAGTCTCCAGTGTCAGAATCATAATCAGAATCTTGCAGCTCGGGTCGAGCGACCTGCTCCCGGCCGTGTGAACGCCCCTGTCGGCGTAGAAAGTAGCTAAGGCCTTCGTCCCTTACAGGTCCATCTTCGTCATCTTCCAGGGCAAGATCCTTCCAAAAGGCCCAAACAGGTCGCACTGCTTGTTCGAGCCGTTGGCTAGCTCTTTCGCGCATATCGAGAAACCGGGGGTTATCTTCTGCAGGGGTGCTCCCAGACGGCTCTGTCTCTGGCGTTCTCCCTCCTGCTGCAACTAGTGCAGCAGGGTCAGATACGTGTGAAAATAAGCACACAGCTGCCCCCAGGGGCAGCAGGGTGTGGCGGAATATGATCCTCATTGTAGGGTGTTAGGAACTGAAGGTAAGAACGATAAGGGACAGAGAGACACCGTGGCGCAACGTGTAAATCCTTGCCGAGTATGACTGTAAAAAAAAGCCTATGCATACACCTGGAAGAAAAGGCCTCAACAAAGTAGAAACAACAAGATACAGCCACTCAGAGAGCTGCTCTGCAGGGGCAACGGCAGCCTTCGCGGCATACTGTAGGAGGCAGCAGCAGCAATGACTCACACAGCTGGCCAGTCCAGTGGCTACCCGCACCCCCTCCTCCACACACCGCACCAAGGATTCGCAAGGTGCACAGATACATTCTCAAAGGTTTTTGCTATTTTGGTAGCTCCTGACTCTCTTTCGTACTGATGCATTTAAGGGGGCCGACGAGTGACCCTGTCGTCCACACGTCGGCCCATGTCGTTTCTAAATGTTTGCCCCAGGCACAACCAGAAATCCCCGACCTCGTTTACCTTAGGCTATTGTTAAGGACTCTAATATAGCGTATTCACAAATTCGTATAGGCGACCAAACGCGCTTCCTGTGGGCTTCCGCCAAAGCCATGGGGAGCCATGGTGATGGATTCTGCAACGGCTCCCTCACGATTTTGGCGAGAACACACAGCCATTCGAGGTGACGCTTACTCTAAATGCATACACTTCGAAAGAATCAGAAACAACATGGAGCCAAAAACTTTCAACTTAAGGAAGTTCCGTAGACACACACACACACACACACACACACACGCACGTAAACACACATACAGGCATACATACACACACGTATACATACGCACACGCAGACATAAACGCACAAACAAAATTAATTGGCCTACGCACAGGAGGTTTTCTCAACATCAAACAACAACCTTCGGAGATGAAGTACTCAGGAAGAGCCTAAAAGGGGACGGTTGCCTGATGCATCGGCATGCGAGTATGCGTGTGCCATAGCCGGCGGCCCCCCAAAAGGCCGATGTTTCCAATGATTATTGTGGGGGCAGCTTTTACGCGTTGCCATCCTCCGGCTCTCTCTCGGGGTCATGGTCGTTGTATTATCGTTTGCGATGCTACTTCATTGTCCGGCGGCTCGGTTATGAGTACACCTGCTCCCGAGCAGAAAACTGCTTGAAGAATTCGCCCCCAGGAGGAATTGCCGTGGAAAAGAATAAAGCCTACAGTGTGAATATTCAATGTCAAGAAACGCAGAATAGAAAGAGCTACAAGCACAACACCGTCGTTCAATGTGACCGCCGGGGAGCACGTGCAGAGTCATGCGCCCTTGACGCGAATACCCTAGCCACTAGACTACAGCTGCCACCCCTCTATCATTTGGGGAAAAAGCGTCATAGAGACAGCAGGGAGCAGATGCCAAAAGCTACCGCCTGTAAGCCATTGAGGAGAGGCGAGCGTCCCATCAACCTCCGGCTTCGGATCTGCCCCCCGCGACGCTAAAAGTTTTTTCTTCGCACCGTGCGTAGAGGCGGGGAACTACGCCTCGCGAACTCTATAGTGATGAGGCTAACGCTTGGCGCATTCTACGCTTCCGGCAGGGAATGGCCTGTATTGTGTACAACCTGCATCCTGCATACGACTCGTTTGTATTGCTTAAAGGAAAAAGCACTGCAGCGATTTTTATGAGTCAAGTAACAGGCAGCAGAAGAGGAGCTACTGCTACTGCTTCTCTAGCTGCTAGATCTTCGGTTAAAGCACCGCTGCCCACGGCATTTGTGCACTCTGCAAATTAGTACACACTGAAGGGGCAGCAGCTAATGTTTGTTGAACCATTGAGCACTGGCCCTACAGACACCCTAGCCGCGAAAGGATAGCCACTACTGCTTTTTGGGTGTCGAAGGCCTTCGTGTCTGCAACGATCCACATACAACCGCAAATTATGACCTCTCTCAATTCCAATTCCTGAGCTGTATATACACCCCAAGTCTTAGCCAGTCCCCAAGAAACCGCAATCTCGAATCCTACCCGACACTTTGAGAGTCAACAGATCTTCTTGCTGTTTCATGCAGCTGATAGAAATGGATCGTTTGCCGTCCGTACACTGCGCGTTTATTTCCACATAGGGCATTTCCTGCTGCAGCGCCCGCTGCAGTTGCTGCCTGGCTACTGCAGCATCAGAGGTGTACTGCAGCAGCAGGCGTTCACCGATTCCGCTTCTGCCGGCACTGTTGAGGTACGACTTGAGGTGCAAAGCGAGGGCATGCTGCCCGTGGCCTCTATTCCTCAGCTCCCCCGAGCGCGTTGCACCAGAAACGGCTGCACTGGAATCAGAACGCGCAGCAACAACACGCGCAGCAGCTCGTGGGCTCAAGATCCTGTTATTTCTGTTGTTGCAAGGAGTGAGGGGCTGCTGCTGCAGCAGCAGCGCACGGTAAGTTGGAAGCGTCTGGGGGCAGAAGAAAGCCCTTCGAATAAAATAAGGCCACTGGCGCCTCTGACGATTGTGGCCAAGCGCTCTGTATTCCAAAGTCGGGACGCCTCGGACCAGACGCCCCTCCCTGCAGCAAGAACCCTAGCACAGGCATCTGCAAAAAATGTGAACTGGCGGATCACAGAAGCGGCAGTAAGAGCGGCAATTACAACCAGCAGCCGCTGACCTGGGTCCCTTGAGGAAGTTTTTGAATTCAGCTCGGGAAGCGAAGTGCAGGTAGCGCCCCTGCTGGTTCATGAGGCCCCTGAGTGAAGCGTGCTCTACTGCAGGCACTGCTGCAGCTGCTGCAGAGCCTATGGCTGACAGACTTCCCCGAAAGGCGCAGCAATGTGCAGGTGGCGCTGTTGATCGACCTGTCTGAAGAGCAGCAGACAGTGCGGCCGAATGCCCTCGTGCCGCTTTCGTTGCTGCACATGCAGCAAAGCCCCTCAAAGTGTGCGGCATCACTAAGGGATTTCGGGCGCTACTGGCAATGCTGCTGTAGGGCCTCGCAGGCAGACGACCCGCCATGAGTGATAATACACATATGTATACATGCACACGCAGATACTTACTTCAGAGCATTAAGTCAGTCATATTCAAGGTCTTAGCCCAATAACATCGCACTTTAGGGTGCAGGGTTTGCAGTTGGTCGGTCCTCAGCTACCTAGGGGGGCTTCGAGGAAGCCAGAAGGATGAAGAAAGAGGCGACCCTGCCTTTCTAGGGCAGCACAAGGAAAATAAATAGCCTTTTCTGCACCATAAATGTAAAGATTCATGGTGTCGGTTTCCAAAATAGACTAGAATCCATGCCGCACTCTCAGCTGTACAGGGCGGGCTTGCTGTATAGGCGCGCATGCACGAGGGAGGGCTGACGGAGCAGATTTTTTCAGCGCAAGTCTGGGAAGCTCGAAGTTATAGTGTTTCCGGCTAAGCTATGCCTCACTAACGGTGAAGAAAAAGCGTCTGTGGGCAGAAAGCGAAGGACGGCTGGCACTCCTCTTTAGACCTTATGCGAAGGGCTGTAGAATGTCGTTGGCTGCGACTGCAGTGAGGGGCCCTTCAAGACCCCCTGCTAAGGGCAGCTTCCCCCTAGACAGAGACCACGAATGCAGCGAGGCGCAGCGTCGGTATTTGCAGTGCCTTACCCAGCACCAGTCCCCGCAAGCTGGTAGATTTGCGGCTTACGACCACTTTCCATGTCGTGGGCTCGCAAAGGCCTTTCTGCAGTGCCGCATGGACTCAAACTTAATGCAGCGAGAAAAACTGTCTCTCCTGGGCTTCGCGGAGCCGCCTGATGCTGCTGCGACTCCAGCAGCAACAGCGGACGATACGCCCCTCGAAGTATCACCAGAAACAGTCGAAAAGTGCAAAGAGGACACAGGGTATGTTGCTGGGGTTCAGGCCCTTCAGCCGTACTCCAAAAGAGGCTTCTTTGGGCGTGTTGCTGCGCGTTTCAGCTGGCCTAAACAGTTCCTGATGCCCCTCTTGAACCGCAACAGCAGCAGCAGCAGCAACAACAGCAGCAATCCACCCAGATCACCCGCGTCTGAACCAACAGAAACTTCAAGCAGCAATATCAGCAGCAGTGGCAGCAGTAGCGGAAGAACCAGCATCGGTTTCGACAGTCCCTGCCAGATTCCCGCCAGCAGCAGCAGCAGCAGCAGCAGCAGCAGCAGCAGCAGCAGCAGCAGCAGCAGCAGCAGCAGCAGCAGCAGCAGCACTTCTGAATAAATCTTTCCCGATGAAGCAGGCAGTGCCCCTGTGAAGATTGCTTTCCGCTTGAGATGGTGGAAGCGCAGAGTTTTGCGGGATAACCCGTTTTCTCCGCAGAGGCAGGAACTGCAGCGAAGTATTTGGCGTGCTGTTTTGAAGCACAGACGGCAGGAGAGGGGGTGAAGGGTTCTAAACATGAGTGAAGTAACCCTGAAAGGAGCTTTACAAGGAAAACTAGGAGGGGTCCTCTGCTTTTCGCTCCAACAACCCGCGTGCCCCCCCTTCCCCCCCTCAACTCGTCACAGCGAAGGGCACATTAACCTCTAGGTTCTAGAGAGGCACGCGAAGCTCCTTGCATGGAGGCCTTCCTATGGAGGCTTCTAGAAGGGAACCGATTTTTTGGTGTACATCCACAGATCAGATGGTGCGCAGGAGGCGACGTGGTAGCGCCGGGGGGAGGGTTGGTTGCTCCTGCAGCGGGAGCTTAGTCTAGGGACGGCAGTAGCGCATTAGGCTAAAGATGCAAGTGCATAGCGTTGTTGTAGAAGCGATATATTTAACAGGCGCAGCAGTGAAGGGGTGGTCTCAACAGGAGACGTGGCGGGAACGCCAGTAAAGCAGCAGCGACAGCAACCGATGGAGCGGGGCAGTGGCGAACGCGAGCGTAGAAGGCTGTTGGAGGTTTGGGGTGGTTGGATTTAGGATTGCTCATGAGAACCTAGAACACCAATCGGGGGCTTTCAAGTCTGCTTGCATGCGGTTCTGCGAGTCATTTTAGAGCTTAGGAACCCTCTCTGGCCTCTTGCATGCGGCGATCTGCTTCGGGGTGAGCTTACCTGCGGGGTGTCGATCGCGCACATCTGCGCTGCGGCAGACATGTGCTTCGGAAGTACAGGGTAGGATATCAAAGGCTGCCCACGCGCAATCGAGCACTCCAGGAGGCCCTAACAAAGGTCGCTTTCCTTAAGCATTCTGTCGATAAAACAAAAAGACACGGCTTGCTTGAAACTTCCCTCCTGCGCCTCTAGGCTTGGAGGGCCCCCAGGGGTCGGGGGAGGAACCCGCTGGAGAACCAGGGGGGCCCCCCGCTTCCCTGGGCGCAGCAGCCATGCTGCGGAAGAAACAGCTCACCAATACACGTAAAATTGCATAAAAAGGCGGCAAGATGCCGTCCTCCACGTCCTCTCCCTCTCTTGAAGGGGGTCCCTCGATACGCATTCGTCTGGACGGTGAGCTGCTCGCGTGCTGCTGGTGTCTTGTCTGCCTTTCCCTCCCTGCTTCTTGTTGCGTCCAGTGAGCCGCAAAGCGACTTCAGCAGGGGAATTTATGCTCAAGGAGTGGGCCCTGCGCTGTGTGTTGGCTTGGGGGAGCTCCTTGCAACACCGCCTTTCCCCTTCCGGATCCCTCCCCCCTGACCTTCTGTCGCGAATTCAGTGTATCGCACTGCAGCTGCAAGCGGATGGAACTCTCTTTTTTGGATTTCTGGTCTTTTGCGGTCAGTTGCAGAGCAGCATTTGCCGCCCTCCGTGCTGCAGCTGCTGTCTCTTGGTCGGGAACCCCCTGCTGCAGACTCCCCAGAAGCGTCTTCAGTTCCCGGAGCAGCAGAAGCATCTTTCAGTGTAGGAGAATTTGTTAGAAGAGTGAGCGGGGAGGGTCCTGAGGCCCTTGGACACCGACTGCAGCAGCTGGAAGAGGCTGTCGTCGCACTCGACACGCAAATACGCAACCAGGTGAGCTCGAAATGTTGAACCCTGAGACTTCATGCGCGCGTCTACTGAAGCTCTTGCGCTGGTAGAGAAATATTCAGGGGCTGCATTTTTGGAAAGCAGCAAAGCGCCGTCACTTTCATCCTCCTCAGTTCCTGTCGATCCAGCCTGTATGTACACCCCGAACAACACGGCCTACAGCCACGCCGTCTCCCTTTTGTCGCAGCTGTCATCGCACCTTGGATCGCTGCTTCCAGGAGTCTCCTACTTTGCAGAGTTGCTCCGACCTAGCGGCAGCAGCCGCAGTGAATCTAGCAGCGACAGTGTTGCGCAGCATGGCATGCCGAATGCATCCGCTTCTCTGCGCTTCCGCGGGGACGGCAGCGATGATGCAGGAGCACAAGAGGATGGACTTAGCTCCTGCTGCATAGAGCAGCTGCAGCAGCAGGTACACCGCATCTCGCAGCATGTGCAAAAGCTGCATCAGCAGACGCAGCACAGTGCCGGTCGTCTCGAGGCATCCGTGGAGGAAGCAGACAAGTGCGTTGGTGAAGGGCATGCGTCTTTTTCTTCTACCCCGCTGATGCTTCGAATGCCTTGTCGTCACGCGTAGAGAGCTTTCCCCAGTGTCGCTGGAGAGGAGTTCTCTTCCCGCTTTTTTAGAGCGAACAAAACGCAACTAAGCCTCCTTCAACGCGAGTCTTTCTCCCAGCATGCGACCCTTCGCCGCTCCATTTGCTACGGGAGCTTTTTCATGAGTTTTTCATGAGTTTTTTCATGAGTTTTTTCATGAGTTTTCCATGAGCTTTTTGCACGAGTTTTTTCATGAGATTTCATAATTTCCGCCACTGTCGCTCTTGCCTCCCCGGCTGTCTGCCCCTGCTGCTGACGCTTGTGCTGCGTTCTCAGACTGCTAGATGCGGAGCAGGTTGTTGTGGGGGCATTGCAATTTCTTCGGTGTCTGAAACGCCTCCAGTCAGAGGCTTCAAATCACAAAAAGGCTGACCTCCTGATCCAGGTGCACCGTGTGCACGTGTGGTTTTCACTGCCTCGAGGCGTGAAGCCAAATAGACACCGCAAAAGGCTCGCTAGCTAATAAGGCCTTGTGCAGTGCACAGCGAATCCTCCACAGCTGTCAGATGGTCTTACACAGCCTTTCTGTCTTCTTGTTGCGCAGCTGGAAGCACTGGCAGCAGACAAAGAGAACGGCAGCGGCAGAGATTCCACCGAATCGAAGGGCACTAATAAAGACGCTCCCCCGACAGGGGCGACTCCCGGATGTTTTTCGCTTCGTGAACTCAAGTGCTTGCAGCCAGCGCTGCAGATAATGGTGGATTGCGGAAAGGAGATTCGCAGCAAGCCAAAAGCTTTGCTGGAGGAGTCGCTGCACAAGCAGGTAGGCAGCCTTAGTTAGCACTAAGGATCAGGGTTACTAGAGAGAGTCAAATGCAGCACAAGATACTGTTGCTGTTGTTGTTGTTTTTGCTGCTGTTGCTGCTGCTGTTGTTGATGTTGTTGCTGTTTTTGCTGTTGTTACTGTTGTTGATGTTGTTGTTGCTGTTGATGTTGCTGTTGTTGTTGATGTCGTTGTTGCTGTTGTTGTTGATGTTGTTGTTGCTGTTGTTGATGTTGTTGTTGCTGTTTTTGCTGCTGTTGCTGCATCGTATGAGGTCCAGGTTTTTGCTTGTGTGTGTGTGTGTCTCTTCTTCAGGATGTACTAGGCGTTGGTGATAGCCTCAAGTGCCTATTCGCGCTGCAGCAGCCGCAGCTGACATTGGAGTCTGTGTTGCAGCGAATGACGGCAGAAGTCTGTCTGCCTCTACCAATAGACTCACTACGTGCTGCTGCAGCAGCTGCAGCAGCTTCTGGCAGTGCCGCACTTGCAGCAGCGGCGACTTCTCCACAAGGCGCAACAAGTGGGGGGAAAGGGCAGCAGCTTACGCCTGCAGCAGCGGATGTGGCAGCCTACTGCGACGGCTCAACAAGCAGCAGCAGCATCTCTTTGGTGTGCTGCACTCCTTTCCAGCACCAAGTCGCTGCATGGGCTGTCTCTGGACTGTCGTCTTTAGAAGAGAAACTACGTCAGGCCTTCCTTCTTGATAAGGTATCTCGGAATTCTCCTGTTGCTGGTGTTTTTGAACTGCCGTGACTGCGTACTGATATGCTGGGGTAGGGCGCCACATGCTGTCGAGTGCCTAATGCTACCAGATGCGCAATATGAGCTGCTGGAACGGGTGCCTCTCAATAACAGCAGCCATTGTTGCTGTTGCAGTTGCTGCCTTCACTCCGTCTGTAGGACGTGTTTATCGTCCTATTTGGAGGTTTCCCCTCCTGGCACTTTCGGCGATGCTGCTACTTCTGATGCTGCTTTGCTGCAGGTGCTAGCCAGTTCTGATGCTTCCCCCTTTTCAAACACAACAATGGGGGACTGGCTACGCGAGAGGGGCTTTGTTCCCTCCGTTGCAGCGGAGCTGCTGCGCAAAGTGTCTGTACACCTCAGGAATTGCTGCAGACAATTAACAACCCGCAGCCGAACGCTGCAGCAACTTGCAGAACAGATGCAGCAGCAAACTCCGGATCAGCAGCATCTCGCGAGTCAACGCATGGCATCCAGTTCACTTCTGCTGCAGCAAAATGAGGAGGAAGCCGCAGCCTGGTGTCTCGTGGACTGTGCGCCTCTGTTAGTGCTGCTATTACGGGCATTCGTCTCTCGTTGGCGGAAGGCTGGAACGAGTGGCGCCTTCCTGCATCCTCTCAGTGCGTTTTCTAAGATTGCTGCTGCTGCCGCTCTTGGTGTTTGTGCTGCTGCTGCTGCTGCACGCAACAGCGTGCTGCTAAGCGAACGGCTTCAGTTTGGCATGCATGCATTGCATGCACGTGGTTCCTGTGTACTGCTGCCGCCACTGCTGCAGCGAATGCGCAGGAGACACAGCTGCTGGGCAGCGTGAAAGAGCTGCTCGGGCTGTACGGACAGCGACTGTGCTGCCTTCACGAAGACACGCTGCAGCTGCTCTTCTCCCCCCAGCTGCTGCAGCAAGCGCAACAAGAGCAACAGCGGCAAGCGCAACAAGAGCAGGAGCAACAGCGGCAAGCGCAACAAGAGCAGGAGCAACAGCAACAGCAGCACCAGGAGAAGAAGCGCAGTAGCAGCAGCAGCCGCGTGCTGCAACGCCTGTACAAGCTTAGGCATTGCATCAACAGCAGTAACAATGTATACCCTACAGCGGGAGATCTAAGAGCATTTTTGCGACAAATGCTGCAACACCTTGCGACTTCACAAGTTGCAGGGGAGCCGCTTTTCGAGCAGGTGCCGAGCTGCCACTGCAGTTTCTGCGAAAGACGCAAGTGCTCTCCTCCTCTTTCCTCGTGTTGCCTCTGCCGTCCTGCTGATCCAACCGTAGCGGATAGGCTGCAAATTGTGCTGTGTTGTCTACCGCTCGGAGTCGTCCTCTGGGGTATTTTGCGAGCTGCACGTTGCTGCGGCTGTTTATTTCTTCCCCCACATGGCAGCAGCTTTTGCACTGCGTTGCATGCTATGACTGCGATTGCAGGCGAGGGCTGCCTGCGACAGCTCTTTGGCTTTGTTCATGTGGTTGTGCGCGCTGCAAATTCCTCCAGCAGCAGCAGAGTCTCCTTCTCTTCTAGACGATACACCGCAGCACAATGTAAGGATGCAAGCAGCAGCAGCCATAGTGTCGTTGGACCCTGCTGTAGGAGCACTCGCGCTGTATGTGCAGCAATACCGAAGCGCGCGGATCCTTTTTCGCCACTGTGTATTGCATTTCTCTGAAGTCTTTCTTCTTCAGAGCTCCCTCTCCATTGTGTTGCCGCTGCAAAGGATGCATATCTTATGAGGCTTGCCCTCAGTTTTTTTTGCACCCGTTCGCTGCTTTTGCGTCTGCTCGTGATGCAGCGTACAACAGCAGCGGCCCGGCTGTGCCTGGCGAAGACGTACAGTCTCTTTTCTTTGATGCTGCAGCGCACGAAACAGGCTGGTGAGGCAGGCATGCATGCAGGCAGGCGGGCGCGTCTTACCTGCTGCTGTGTAGCCAACGACGGTGCTGTTCGACATGTCGACGGTCATGCTGCCGCTGCTGCTCCACACGGCGCTAACTGCTGCCGTATGTGCTTTTTGAGTGTCGCTGCAGCGCAGAAAGATGCTGGAGGCTTCGAAGGTTCAGCGGCAGCCGCACTGCTGCAACTCAAAGCCTTCCAGGAAATAGAGGCTCTGAAGGTAGGCCTTTGTTCTCATCCGTCATCTTGCACTGATCTTGAACTGTTGCTTGGGCGCTCTCAGGAGCAAACTCGACGAACAGTGCACTTGTCGGCTTCTAGCGGTGCGACTGAGCCTCGGGAAAGCGGCGAAGCAGGCGCTGGGAGGGGTTGAAGACATGCCGAATCATGAGGCATTCGGCTTGCGGTTTTAGCTTCGCTTTTTTCCTTCGTGATGCTGCTGTTTGTTGCAGAAGGAGCTGATGCAGCAGTGGTTCTTAGGGCCTCCGCTCACGCTTATTTACCAGCAGATCTTTGCTGTGCTGCCGATCGAGGTGCAGCAGTTGCAGCAAGAGCAGCAGCGGGCTGACCCCCTCAGGTGCATGCGAAGGTTTGAGAGGGCTGTGATGCAGCTGAAGCAGCAGTATCTGTCTCTGCTGCCTCCTCCCCTTCGCGACATGGAAGCGAAGGGTCTATGCGTTCAGTTGCTCCAGGTACACTCCTGTTGAAACTAGCGCAGCAGCATGCTCATGCAAAGCGGAAATCGACTGCTTATCCGCTCGCAATTCCTACAGCCAATCCTTGTGGGCACTGTCTTTGCTGTGTCTAGTGAGGAGACGGGCTTGCCGTGCTGCAGCTTCTTGGCTGGCTAGTTTTTGGTAGCTTCTCGTGGTCAGGATGCTGCTGCTGCCCCTTTGTTGCAGGGAGTCGTTGCTGCAGTGTGTTTGAGCGCGGCACGACTCGACAGTCAGCGGGCTTCTCTCGCATGCTGTCTGGCAGATGCCGAGGGATGCTTATCGCTGGCATATCCGCAGCTACATGTACACTTGAAAAGCCACAGCGAATTGCTGGGCAAGGTCCGCCGGTTGCTGTGCCTCTCTACCCCACACCTGCTTTCTGAATACGCCATGCTGCAACAGCAGCAACGAAAACAGCAGCAAGAACAGTTGCAGCACCCCCTACAGCTGCAGCAGCACACGCAGCAGCAGCAGCAGCAGGCGATGTGTGCCTCCGTTCCGGTTTTGCTAGCTGCAATTCATGTGCTACAGAGAGTGCAGCAAGGCAGCACCTTGGGACTGCAGCAGTTAATAGGGCTGAGCGATGAACAGCTGCTGTTGTCTGCTGCTGCTTATTTGAGGAGCCTCCCCGAAATACGGGATGAGGCGAATGCATCTGTTGCTGTTGCTTCTACAGTGTCTGTCTCCGACTCTGTGGCCGTCCCTTTTTGTGCTGTCGTTGCCGCTGCCACTACAGCTCTCAGAGTTGGGTGTACGTACACCCTGGAACAGCAGTTGATGCAGCAACAACCATTAGGAGAACTGGAGCAGCTAGTGTCTGCTCTTGGTTTGCTACAACAAGATGCAGAAAAGGACGGTTTTTAAGCACTGTTGCACTGACCCATATCGAGTTGGGCTTGCAATCTAGCGGGCAACGCTATACTTGCGCATTTCCTGCTGCACTAGTTTTCGTCGACAAAGTGCGTGGATACCATTGCGAGAGTCCTCTTGACTGCCAGCCTGCGTGAGAGCAAGTGCCCGTTTTACTGCCCCTCCCTCTGGCGCATACTCTTTATGCCTTCGCACAATACAGGCAACCTGCATGCACCTCCTCTGCTGCCCCGCTACACTTGAAGCTATAGAGGGAACGCAAGAAAAAAACCACGGACGCAGATTACTCTGAAGGCCGTAAAAAACCGGTGTCTGTGACAGTCGTGAGTGTGCGTCCAGCTGTAGGGGTCGTAGATCTGTGTACATATATCCCAGGCCCTTCCCACAAGACGCCTTGTCTGTAGAGAGACTGGAGGCATAAAAAATAAGATTGTGCAGCATGATCGTCTGCACAATTCGTGTTGTGTGGCGGAAGCAGTATACACGGCAGACATCCTGTTGCATTGATAGATTTGAAGTCACCTGGTTGTATGGTCAGGGGGCAGAAATCCCCCATGCATGAGCAGGTTGGCTGTTCAGCAGCAGCGACACCGCACTGCCTGGTTCCTATTAAAACAAATCGGAGGCAATTACATCTTGAGAGCACAGAACGAGGGGGTATGGGTGTATACTCTTGTAGAGCCTGGTGTAAAGCGAAGACGTCTGAGGGTCACCTCATGCAGCTGTTGCTCTAGTTTCTCAGCTGCTCTTGTGCTTCCGCATGACCTTAAAGGCCAGGATGAAGGTGCGCCAACGGGAAGAAACAGCTTACTTTGGGGTCCAATGTAGAGTGTCTGCAGTTGCAGGGGTAAAAGATGCTTTGGGTGGTAAAATAAATCAGTACTGTATCGAAGCTACACACGTCTGTCGACTCCCTGACGCTACATCAACGGGTGTAAAGAATTTTCTTAAACGTGAAGAGACTTCATATGGCCTTGGGGGAGGCACGACTGGCTGCGTTGGCACCAGATAGCTCCTCCAGCAGCACAACAGGCTGTTGTCGTAATTAAAACCACCGGTAGCAAGGGTGGCTAAGATGCCTCCGAAATATGCTCTTTGTTGCTTCTCCTGATTCTGTTACTGATGCTGCTGCTACTGCCATGTACGGCCGCATTGCTGCTACGGCTCCGGGAACGCCCGTTTTCCATTTTTCTTACCAACGCAGTGTCACTCCACTGCTGCTGTAAAAAAGAGCAGCCTGCTCTTGGTGCCGCTCTCGCCGCTTCGCCTCGTGGGGAAGCACCATAAACTGCAACAGCTGTCGCTGCGGAGGCAGGTGCATGCTTTGCCTTCGGTAGAACAGACGCGCCAGTTCAGGAAATCCAGTCCCTGTTTGAGAAGCTCCTGCTTCAAGCGCAGCGACAAAGCCAACAGTGGCAGAAGTGCAGCACGCATTCGAACAGCCGTCTGATGGGGACGCTATGACTATACCTGTTGAAGCCTTGCCGCAGCAAGGAGGATATCGCATGCTTCTGGCCGTAGCTGCATGTCGCACAGCGCAAGATAGCACAGCATGTACAAGCAGCAGCAGTTGCAAGAGCCTTGAGGACTGCTCAGTCTCGACATCAAACTGGCCAGTCACGGACAGAAGGTAGAGTCGCTGCATCAAATGATCCAAAAGCATCATCGGCAGCTGCATGCCATGCTCATGAGCTCCCTGGAGACGACAATAACTTCTGCGCAAGATAGACGAGCATCATCATAGGCAAACCTGTCAGCTATTGGTGGAATGCTCTCTTATGATTCAGTAGGAAGCCCATGGGAGAGGGCAAGGGCAGCAAAAAAGGTAGCAACGGTTCCTGGAGCAGCACCTAGAGAGGCAGCAAGAAAGACGGCAGCAGCTGCGACAACGCCAGCTGATTGATTATCACCTGCAGTACCAAAAAGAGAATGCCGTGTAACAAGAGCAACACCTGCAGCAACTGGAGGGATATAAGATGCATCGCGTACAGGACCCATGAGAAGTTCACTAACAAGAAATCGGGCAGTGGCCCCAGGTGTATGCGGCGAACGTGCTGCTGCAGCAACAGCAGCTGGTAGGCGATGCACTTGACGGCACAACGACGACGCACCTGGCAGGATGAGCAGCAAGCACAAGCGCTGGGCTTAGTTGGACAGCAGAGGGGCAGCGTCGGCAAGCGCGTGAGCTCAAGGAGCACAAGCTGCTGCAAGGGACTGCAGCAGCAAGCACATGAACGGCAGCAGCGCGGACGTCATTCACTGTGTTCTAGGAGGGTGTATGCACAGGAAAACAGCAGTGACTGCATCCTCAACTGCATCATTACCGACAACAACGCATGCGCAACACTGTGTGGCTGCGGCATCGGGAGCTGCTCCAACAGCGCCAGCCTTGCATGTGGGGCACAGGGTCAGTTGCAGGCACAAAAGCAATTGCGCATGCACCGAGCAGAGCGAGCAACTGTGGACAGTGCAGCAGCTTGCTCTGTGGCGGCAGCAGGGTTTGCTGCAGCAAGAGTTGCGCAGCGAATACATCCGTGCGAGCAGCGACAGGTGCTGCTCGTTTGCAGGAAGCATGCTCTGTTGCAGCAGGAGCAAGCTGGCTGACAGGAGCATGCCTTTTTGTGGGGCTTTGGAGAGCACACAGCACACAACAGCCAGCCAGCGCTAGAGAGCAACAGCAAAGGGCTGCTTTCCTGCCGTCGGGGTGAGGAAACACGCAGCAGCAAAAGCCTGCTTGAGCCAAGCACCACCAACAGAGGCATGCGGAACGGGCAAAGAAAGGAGAAGCACGTGTACAACAGACGCACAACGTGCAGACACGATACCGTTAAGCCCAACCAGCGCACCAGCAGACAGGGTCTCTGCTGCGAGGCACTTCAGACGACATGCCACATATCCCATACCCCATGCATGGCAGCAGCAGTCTTGATGGTTTGCGCTTGGTTGCTCAGCAGCAGGAGTGGTGCGCGCCGTCGAGAGCTCGGCACACGCAAACAGGCGAAGAACAAAATACTGCCACAGCAGCAAGAATCTAGCTGTGAATACTCCTGCGGAGCTGTAGCTACTCTCTGTGCTGACGTATCGGCGGCCTGACCTAGAGAGCACTGTGAAGCGGCTGCACAGCACAATCGGCAGTAAGGGAGGGTGCTGAGCTGCGCAGCAGCTCGGTAGGCTGCATTCCGCCGTACCAGAAACTGGCAACGTGGGGTCACACTGATGGAGGCTGTACTCCAGGGTGACAGTCCCTCCAACTACAAGATCAAGAGAAATCGCAGCTGCAAAGCCTTCCTGACGCATTGCATGCATGGAGCAACTGCGCATACTGCAGCAGCTGGGGCATTGGGCTTGGCCTCCTCGCACACGAGCAGCTCCTGAGCTGCAGTGCAGCAGGGGCAAAAGCCACTCATCAACACACGCGATGCAGCAGTTGCTAACATCAAGGCCTACATGCCCAAGCTGTTACTGCAGATTGGCAGCAATGCCGCTCCAGGAGCGCCAGTACCATCAAACCACGCAAGAGGCACATGCACTGTCGCTCGTGAGCAGCAAAGCTACAAGGTGATTACGTGACAGCAACAGCGGCTGCTGCTGCCGCGACAGGCTTCGCAATCAGAAAACCGGTCCAAAGGAACAGATGAACCCTGCATTGATTCCTGACGCTCATGTCACTAACTCGCTGGCAGTGTACTGTCGCTGTATTGAACAGCAAGCAGAGAAAGCCTCGGCTCCACGGAGTAACAGCAACAAAAGCAGCGCAGTGTCTGTGTGTTGCCAAAGCCGTACTTCCTTATCATCGCAGCAACACTATCTGAAGCTCCTGCTGCAGCAGCGCGATCTATGGCAGCAAGCAGTTCCTTCAGCCGTTTGTTGCCGCAGTGGCGACCAGCTTGCCGCATAGCCATCAAGTAACGTGAAAAAAAATTTTTAAATGCACTGTGTGTCTGCATGGGTACCCCATGAGAGTCTGGACTTGAAGAAATCGCAGCTCAAAGCAGCAATACTGGCAGCAGCGATGCGCGCACCACAGCACGTCCTCTCCTCCCTCCCTGGCTTGCAGCTGCTTTCAATATGTTGGTGCTCGGTTGCAAGTCATGCCTGCAGCAGCAGCAGTCCCTCCAGCAGCACTTACAGTCATGGCGTGAAAAAGCACGCGGCAGTGCAGCTGCTGCCGACGCAGCTGCTTGGTCAGTGATCAAAGGAAGCAACTTCCCCCTCCCCCCGTCCCCCCAACAAGCGCTGCTGAGAGCAGGGTTGAATGCAAGGAGCGATGAGAGAACGCACACAAGGGGATTTGGCATAACAAGGTTTCAGCTGCAGCAGCCAAAAAGCCCTCCTACTGCTGATGCAGCTGCGGTGACAGCGTATTCTGTAGCCTTGAAATATTCCATGCAAGCAGTTGCTGCACCCTGTATAGCTGGTTCTAATGCAGTGGCTGTTTTTGCAAGCTACCAGTTAAAAGCCCTTTCTAGGTGTACATATTTAAAACACCGCAGTGATAGTAGCAGACGCTGTTATAGCTTCAGCTTTTTCAGGGTGCTTCAGCGGCATCGTAAAAGCTTTCAAAGCTCCCTTCGCGGGTGGAACCATGAGCTGCTCCTGCTGCACTGACGACGCAGAGGCAACAAGGCGGCTAAACTATTTCGAGTGTCAAGTAGCATAGCAACTAAGTGTCTCCTGGAAGGATTTTATCTTGTTCCACGTCACTGAGTGCCGCATCGCGTTCTGCCACTGCAGTGTCTGCTGCCGCTGCTTCCTCTGCACCAGTTGCACTCAACATGGAGGCTTCAGCTTGCGCTGGAGCCTCTCCTGCGGCTGGAGTGCCTCGTTGTGCAGCAAGGCTTGCTGCGCTTCTGTCGAAGTCCGCTGCTGCAGCTCCGATGTCACGTGTTGCAGCTATCTGGTGCGCCTCTTCTGTCACGCGCTGCTGCTTCTTGGGGAGGGCGTCGTGAGCGTCAGCAGCAGCACTCGCATGCGCTGCTGCTGCAGAACCCTCTAAGGCTGCTGCTGCTTTTGCTGCAGCGGGAGCTGCAGCATCCTGCTGCTCAGACCGATGACTGGACGCTGTTCGGTTAGACGCGATGGCAGTGGCAGCGGGGGGGGTAGTAGCCAGTGCATCCCTGTTGGTGCGAACCACGAGTTTACCATCCACAGAGAGTGACGCGATTGTTGCTCCGGTGGAAGAAGCAGCGAGACCGACAATAAAGTCTGCGTGTCTTTGCAGCACCTCAGTGACAGTCTCTAGTCCCTCTTGGGTAGGCTCCGCGACTCGAACCTCGTAAAACCCCCCCCCATTGCTGTTGCTGTTGCTGCTGCTGCTGTTGCTGCTGCTGCTGTTGCTGCTGTCCCCTGCCAGTGCTGATACAGCTACAGGAGCGCTGCCATCCGCAGGTAAGTCAGTGGCGTTGCAGCTCGCAATCAGCACCGCACGCCGGTTGCTCAGGTGTACGTACACCATGTCGCACACACTCGCTGCAACACACGCCCAGCCCCCACCCCCCCGCAAAGCAGCATCAATTTCAGCATTAGAAGAGGAGGCATTGGGGAAAGGACGACAGCAGCAAACACGATGGCATGCGTATCACATGCCGCGCGCACCATTTTGCATGCCGCATGCAATCCTCGCTAGCGTGACACTCTTCAGCCGCAGTAGCGGAAACATCACTTGAATCTGCCTGTCCTGCTGCAGCTGCTGCTTTGAAAGCGTCTGCGGCACGAAGGCGCAGACCCTTATAAATCCGTCAGAGCAGCCTAGCAGCAAGTGAATGCTGGTGACGCTGCTGCTGGGAAGCATCCTTCGACGAGGACGCCATACGAGCGACACGGCCTGCAGACACATCACCACCATTTAGTCGCGCACATACAAACACTCATAAAAGCATTCGCATACATGCATACACACACATATGTTCACTCACAAATGCAAACACAAACAAACATATTCACTCACATTCACACAGATTCATACACACAAATACACTCATATACACATGCCCAAGTGAAGAGACATACATACTTACACACACCCCCTTACACACATACACATAATCATTCATGAACATGCGCACTCTAACACACACATACACACGAACACTCATGTCCATTCACAATTGCTCACAAACACTCATTCTCACATAAGACAGCGAGAAGCAAGCTCATGCGAGCAGAGCCGACCATGTGGAGGCCTATACGGCAATTTTTCCCACTGCACGAGTCTTTTAGCGGCCGTGTGCATGCATCCCAGCAGACGGAAGCATGCAGAAGCACATGCAGCAAGGGACGCAGAGGTGTAATCGCATTCCAACGACTCGCCAGTTTGCCTCTACATTCCTCGGCACACACGCAAGGTATTGCACACATGCATGCATCGAGTTCAAGGCTTACCATGACTGCTCTCTCGTTGATGAAGAAAGCCTGAAGCGGCAAGATCTGAGGCACCACTGGGGCTCTCTGGTCAGCAGGTGTTGCGTCTGCACGTCCTCCGGCAGCTGCTTGCTGCTCCTCTTCCTTCGCACAGCTGTCATAGTGTCGATGCAGCTCTGCTAGTTTTTCGTCCTCTATAAAGGCCATGGCGAGACAGCCACCCACATCCGACGCAGCCGCAAGATAGCGGCCCTTAGCAACGGCTGTGGCTGGGGTGGAGCTAGCCACGCTGGGGGGGGGGCGTGAGCGATCAAGAGCAAGAGCTGTGAAGTTGCAAAGCAGCACTGCAGTTCCTCCTTGCACTCCGCTGCAACCAGAGGGGCTTGTGCTGCTGCTAGATTTGGAAGGAATGCCGACAGCTGTGGCTGCAAAGGCTGCAAGTAGATGCCCCTTCTGCGTCTCGTAGATCCCCAGAGGATACGCAGAGGGGCAGGAGGCAGCGGCCACAACAAGTTTGCCGTCCTGCAGAAACTCTACGGCTTGCAAGTCATCACCGATCCTGCTCGTGCTGGCGCTTCCACTGCCACTGATCGCTGCACCCAGAACGGCAAAGCCCTTCCCCTCCGCGCCAAGGACGCAGCGGGGTGACGGGGAGTTCAGCAGGAGGTGTACATACACCTGAGAAGCCTCGAAGACCCCGTGCTGCAGCAGCTCGTCTCCGACGGGGGAAGTGAAGAAAGAGTCTCTCCTTGCGTACAGCGAACTGTTGCGGCTGCCGCGCCACGCAGCGGCAGCAGCGCTCGCTGCTGCCCCTGGCGTCAATGCAAGTGCATCTCCCATCACTTTCTGAAGAGCGTCCAGAGCCTCTGCATCCACTGACCACACATAACACAGCCTGCATCCACAACACCGCACAGCACACGAGAGGAATTCCCAGAGGACGCCGATAGAAAAGAATCGAGGCAGGAACGCAGCAGCAACAGCCCCCATACGGATGATGCGTCTGTGCGCATGTTTACATCAGGATACACACTTTGAAAGAAAATGACTGGCTTTTACACTGAAATAACCTCCCCTCCCTCCCTTCCCCCCTCCACAGGCGGCTGTGCTACTATACAATCGCAACTTCAAGCCTAAAGAAAACAGCAATCTTACCCGGTTTGCGTTACTGCCAGAAGCGTATCCCCTTGTTGATTGAGCACCATCATTTGAATTGCGGAAGCCATACGTCCAAGCAGTCCTACGAATTCAAGTCCTGGCGGCTTTTGCTGCTCTTGCTGATTCCGTTCCCCCTGCTCATGATGATTCTGTTCCCCCTGCTCATGATGATTCTGTTCCCCCTGCTCATGATGATTCTGTTCCCCCTGCTCATGCTGTTGCTGAGTCTGCGGGGGGATGCGCCACACGAAGATGGTCCCAACGAGTCCCGTGCCTCCTACGAAAACGTGGGTGTCTGTACAGCAGCAGCAGCTGCTGCTGCGTGCATGCGCCTGCTTCTCGATAACCGCAACGTGTCGCAGAACGCTGCTAGGCCGCGAACAGCTGCCGTGCATGCTGCTGCCGCGGGTGTCTGTACGCGCGGCGCACCCTAGGGGCGCGCCGCTGGAGGTAGGTGACCCCAGAGATAGTCCAGAGGGCGCTAGGGAGGAAGACATGACGCCCCCCTGCGAGGATGACGAGGTAATGACGAGAGAGGATGCCATCTTCTGCAGCCACGGGCGGGGCACAGCTGCAGCGGCGGCTGCCGCGGCTGCGAGAAAGCACGCACTGCTTGTATCCGTGTTTTTGTGCTGCTTGAAAACTGCCTTGCGCGTGGTCGCGGTAGGCCCCCTGGCGAGGGTGTTGCGGTGTAGCAGTCAGAGCTGCCGTCAGCAGCGGGCTAAACAGGAAGCAGCAGTGGCCAGCAGGATGCAGCAGAGCCTCTAAACACTGGCTATCTTTGACTGCTCGCTGGGGTGTCTGGGCGACTGTGCGGATTATTCTACAGCAGCGCCTCCAACGGCCATCCCGAGCCACACAGACAGCCCTCCAAATGGTTTGGTATGCTGCTGCTGCTGCTGGATAAAAAGCGAGAACTGCGGAGGGACCGCCTGCTGCATGCGGGAGCAGCCAGTCGGGGGCGCGTGTGAGCACGACGGGGCTGCAGCCGTGCAGCATGCGGGTGGTCTTGCCCATAATAGCATCCCAAGCAAATAAAAATTCGGCCCGATACACAGCCTTCATATGCGTTTAAGGTCTATAGACATACATAATATATGTATATGCGTCGGATAGACTGTATCCTTCATTGCAGGTGCTGCTAGGCGCGCGCGTTCGCTTCTCACCGACGCGCTGTACAGCTCGTGCCGCCGCTGGAAGCTCTCCCCTAGCAGGATTCCCCCGCTTGCAACGCCATCGCCAAGTACAATTCTTGAGCAGTCCAGCCGACATAATGGTGCAGTGCCCTCCGAAGAAAGCAAAGGTCGTGGCTTCCCATGCCCGCAAGAACAAACCTCACAAGCCGAAAGAGGGCGGCAAGAAGGATAAGCTTCAAAGGATCCTCAGAAACGTAAGCTTAAGTCATGCCTATATATACATGTGTAGGATCGTCTCCTGCTGAAATGATTTGACGATGGACGTTAGTGTCTGTCAGCCTGCTGACGCGTTTCTTCCTTCATGACGGGGGCTTCCCCGGAATGCTGTGTGGTGGTAACCTCTGCACGCAGCCAGCAAAGGCCGTGAGCATATCCAAGGTCGAAGCCACATTGGCAGCAGTTGCGCAGCCAGTACACTCCAACCTCCAAGTCGTCAACACCGGCAGCAAGAAATGACTGACGGCTGGCGTTGATGAGAACGGCAGGCGCACCCGTTCAACAACTTCTGCACCAGCAGCACCTGCCCGTGTGCACACATTGCTATCTCACCGCTGCTGGGAAGACACCCTGTGAGTACATCAAAAACTTTGCATTCCGTTTCAAGGGAGCCGCAATGACTTCTCTGACTTTTAAAAAATGTTTCGGTCAAAAAGAACTTTGTGAAGTGTATGCCATGTTGCTGATGCCAGCGAGGGCATTTTTTTGGGTGCTCGCATGCAGCCATGTAGTCGCCCTGCTCCTCTGAGCGCGTATTAGGGAGCCTAGACATCCAGCACCCCGCGCGTAGGCGTATATTGCTGAAGGCTCCTTGTTGGGGAGATCTTGGCGTCCAGAAGCGTGCAACTTGCCAGCTAGTTAGATTTGAATATGGCTTACACGCCGCTGTGCTAGCTGTCGTTCGAGATAGTTTACGAAACAAACGAAATGTTCGCGCTGCAGTGGATATATGGAGGGAGCTAAAAAGGGGCTGGTTGTACCGTGTTTCCGGAAAAGACTGAAGCAACACCCCTGCGCAAGTAGACTACAGATATTCTACATGGATTTTCAAAAAAAAAGGCAGAGGCTACATGCTTCCCGTGCAGGTCTTCGCCTGACAAAGGCAGCCTTCCTTTGAGGAGTCGGAAAAGCTGCATGCGGCACATGCACATGCAAGCCAGGAAACACAAGATGCAGCAGCAATGGGGAATCCACGCACATAGGCACCAACTAGAGAATTTGCAATGGGCGGGCAATGAATGCTGCTGCTGCAGAACTGTGCAGAGCGTACTGGTAATCATAGAACACCTCCTCTCCTGAAACGATGTCTCTGAGGGCAGAGATGCCTACAACGCTGTCGCCAAGCAGCACGGACTCGGCGTTCGGCTCGCAGCAGTGGTTGATATACCTGCAGATACAGACGCGCAAGTTGGACTGTGTGCCGCTAATGCTTCCCCTGTGGCGTTGAGCGCACGTGTGTTTCTGCAGCGAGACGGCCCTAGGATTCCTTCGTCAGGAGGGTTCGGAAGGGAAAACGGCTGTAGACTCCGGCGCTTGCCGCTGTCTTTAGTACACACACAGGTGCAGCACTGGACTGACTCGAATGCTCGGAAGGTCAGCCAAAGGTAGCATGGGGAGTGCAGGCTGGGAAAGGGCACTGCCTATGGCGGCAAACCGCCTTGATCTCGCTCTGCATAAAGAGGGAGCGAGCTATTACTACTGGCCAGCTTGTCAGCGAGCGAGGAAAGAGGCAGGCAGCCAGACCGCCAAAGCCACACAGCAGCAAGAACGAACCTCGCGAGGTTTCCCATGTCTGTAGCGTCCACGTATCGCGTGCATAACGTCTCCTCGACAGCAAAGCAGTAGCAGTTCCCGTGTTGCCAGTCATAACGCGCCTCGCTGCGACAGCAGCAGACGAATTCATATCCATGCAAGAAGCCCGTGAAGTGGTGCTGCTCTGTTGCGTGTCGTGCAAAACGGAGAGAAATTTTTACCCGCTTCGACGTTGTGATCGCAAGAGATGGACCTCGCATCCCTCAACAGCCGCAGGTAGCGCTCACCGAATTTCAGCCAGCTGCGGTGGAGGGTAACGCTTGGTCTTGGGGTGTATGTACACCTCGCCCGCATACTCCACGAGGGGCATCCCGGCAGGGAGCCACTCCGATGCAAACACGCCGAACCTAAGGGCCAAAACCACCCCAAAGACAACACAGAACTCCTGCGTCTCGCAGTGTGTTCTTCACAATGACTTTTCCCGCTAAATGCAGCAACAGCAGCAGCATCAGCATCAGTAACTCATGTGGCATGGCACGTGCATGCCAACAAAGCCTGAACAGACAGAGTGCTGTCTGCTGTTTCCTGGATGACGCCTAATAGAAACGAGGTCGGCAGCAGTCGCAAGACTTCTCGCAACAAATGCAAAATTACCCGTGTACAGGAGATCGCTTGAGGAGAAGCGACCGACACGGCAGAGCGAGGGGAGCGTCAAGGGCAGCTGGCCACCGAGCAACGCCAAAGCGCAAAAACTCTGCAAAATAGCAGCAGAAGAAGAAGCAGCAGCAGCAGAAACACCCCTTTCACCATACCCCCTACCGGCACAGCCAAACCGTGTGAAAAGAGCCGCACTTAATGCCAATAGCAGCAGAAGAAGAAGCAGCAGCAAAGGAGCAACAACAAAAGGGCAGCGGAAAAGGAGCGACAATAAAGGGGCAACAACAAAGGAGCAACAATAAAGGAGCAACAACAAGGGAGCAACAACAAGGGAGCAACAACAAAGGAGCAACAACAAGGGAGCAACAACAAAGGAGCAACAATAAAGGAGCAACAATAAAGGAGCAACAACAAAGGAGCAACAATAAAGGAGCAACAATAAAGGAGCAACAACAAAGGAGCAACAATAAAGGAGCAACAACAAAGGGGCAACAACAAGGGAGCAACAACAAGGGAGCAACAACAAAGGAGCAACAACAAAGGTGCAGCGGAAAAGGAGCGACAATAAAGGAGCAACAATAAAGGAGCAACAATAAAGGAGCAACAATAAAGGGGCAACAACAAGGGAGCAACAACAAGGGAGCAACAACAAAGGAGCAACAACAAGGGAGCAACAACAAAGGGGCAACAATAAAGGAGCAACAATAAAGGAGCAGCAATAAAGGAGCAACAACAAGGGAGCAACAACAAGCGAGCAACAACAAACGACCAACAATAAAGGAGCAACAACAAGGGAGCAACAATAAAGGAGCAACAACAAAGGGGCAGCGAAAAAGGAGCGACAATAAAGGAGCAACAACAAGGGAGCAACAACAAGGGAGCAACAATAAAGGGGCAACAACAGAGGAGCAACAATAAAGGAGCAACAACAAGGGAACAGCGGAAAAGGAGCGACAATAAAGGGGCAACAACAAAGGAGCAACAACAAAGGAGCAACAATAAAGGAGCAACAACAAAGGGGCAACAATAAAGGAGCAACAACAAGGGAGCAACAACAAGGGAGCAACAACAAAGGAGCAACAATAAAGGAGCAACAACAAGGGAGCAACAATAAAGGAGCAACAACAAAGGAGCAACAATAAAGGAGCAACAATAAAGGAGCAACAATAAAGGAGCAACAACAAAGGAGCAACAACAAGGGAGCAACAACAAAGGAGCAACAATAAAGGAGCAACAATAAAGGAGCAACAATAAAGGAGCAACAACAAAGGAGCAACAACAAAGGAGCAACAACAAGGGAGCAACAATAAAGGAGCGACAATAAAGGGGCAACAACAAAGGAGCAACAACAAAGGAGCAACAATAAAGGAGCAACAACAAAGGGGCAACAACAAGGGAGCAACAACAAGGGAGCAACAATAAAGGAGCAACAACAAGGGAGCGACAATAAAGGAGCAACAATAAAGGGGCAACAATAAAGGGGCAACAACAAAGGGGCAACAACAAGGGAGCAACAATAAAGGAGCAACAACAAAGGGGCAGCGAAAAAGGAGCAACAATAAAGGAGCAACAATAAAGGAGCAACAATAAAGGAGCAACAATAAAGGAGCAACAACAAGGGAGCAACAACAAAGGAGCAACAACAAAGGAGCAACAACAAAGGAGCAACAACAAGGGAGCAACAACAAAGGAGCAACAACAAAGGAGCAACAATAAAGGAGCAACAACAAAGGAGCAACAACAAAGGAGCAACAACAGCAAAATACCAACAAGCCTGCAGACTGCCCACAGATACATACCCTCACGCAGTCGCGCAGCATCCAGAGACTCTTGGCGTATTCGCAGCAGCTGCTGCTGTAGAGGAGAGGGCAGCATCCCGTCTACCTGCGGCAGACGTGAAGAGCACGATCATAAGCAGCGGGATTTATCCTCAAGCACATGCGGCGAGGCAATGATTGGAGGCGCAGACACCCTAAGCGCCGCATCGCGTCTACCAGTGCAAGTGTACAGCCAGTGCATGCACCTGAAGCAAGAGACCTGGACAAAGTTGCTCCTTAAAACCACAGAGCAGCAGCAGCTGTTGTTGTTGCTGCTGCTGCCCAAAAACGCCTCTGCCGCCTCTTCCCTTGCGTCCTCCCCTGCGAGCAGGAGGTGGAGGCAGCGCGTCTGCTGCTGCTGCTGAAGCTGCTGCTGCTGATGAAGCTGCTGCAGCATCCAAACGACGCTCCTCTACAGCAGTCTTTGGAAAAAAGCGGAGCACCGAGCAGCAGCTCTGGGAAACGCGTCGAACCACAACTGCCCGTCCAATTGACTGTACGGCGACGCATGCAACGCCTCCTGAACCTAGTTCTCTGCCTGCTGCTGCTGCTGCTGCTGCTTCTGAAGACGAAGGCTCTACGCCTGCGGCAGGAGTCGACACGCGAAGCAGCCTCTCGATGGCTAGCCTTTTTCGAGGGTGCTGCAGGTCGGTTTCGCTGTGTCTCTTGACGCCGCTGAAAGGGAATTCTCTCTCGCCCGCACTGCTGCTGCTGTCGTTCTGCATGTGTTGCAACAGCGTCTGCTTCCACTGGCTCCCCAGACACCGCACAACAAAGTGCGCAAATCGCTCGTCTGCCTCTTCGAGAAAAGCGCCTCCAGAGGCACAGTGACTGGATCTGTCCTCACGCCTGCCGTCGCTGGAGCAGGTGCTCCCAACGGTCGCATGCAGCAGTCGATGCAGAAGCCACAGAGCCATTTTCTTCTGCCGGGGAGGTGCCTCGGGAAGCAGCAACGCGCCGTCGCGGGAGGAGTTACGTCTGCGGGAGGAGTCGCAGGTGTGCTCACACAAGTGGCATCGAGACGCCAGCAACTGCAAGACAGCCGCCTTAGTTTGCTGCAGCAGTTGAAGGGACTGAAGAAGCTGCAGGCGCATGCAGCAGCCTCGCCCCCGCAGCAACAGCCACTTAGCCCGCGCCGCATGCATGCCAACGAAGCCTCCGCTCAACAGATCCTGCCGCTTCTGCGTCTCCTGTCTAGTTATCCTCGCGTCTTCCAGCCAACTGTGGGCTTGGAGCTGATAGGGGGCAGGCTGCTGCGCAGCTCTACCACGTTTCTCCAACTCGCGCTTGACAGCAATGTCAGGGGAAGCAAGAAGCTGCTGTGGCAGCTGAGGGGGTGCTGCCTTCTGCGCGGCAGAGTGATATATGTCGAAAAGATCACCAGAGTGGCAAAGTAGAAGGGTAGCGAGGCATCTCGCTGCTCCTGCGACAGCGTCAGGCGGCTCTCGCAGGAAGAAATATCTGTTTCCTCGCTCGCTCAGTCGCAGATTCTCCGGGCGAAACCAGCTGCTGCTGCTGCCGTTGCAGCTGCTCCCTTGAGACGTTGCAGCATGCGCTGTTAGCTCCACAAGCTCCCTGAGACTGGGGGGAGTTATGTCAGAGGCTGCCCTCTGCGCCGCTGCCTCCTCTCCTGTTGCAGAAGAAAAGGCAGAATCTGCCTTTGCTGCACACTCCCCCAGAGACAGCAGCTTCCTCTCTTCGGACTGAGCAGCGGAGGCAGCAGCAACGGCTGTTCGCGATGCTGAAGATGCAGCTATAGACTGAGCGCCAGCAGCTGCCCCTGCCGTTGCTGCTGCTGCTGCAAGAGACGCAGGAAGACTCGTGAAGTGCTGAGGCTTTGTCGGCTGCTGCTCGGAGCTTCGATATGGGTGCAGCCGTGCGGAAGGCTGCAGTTCTTCCAGTGCCTGAGACTTTGTTGAATCGAGCATTTCCAGCTGGACCAAGAGCTGCTGCTGCTGCTGCTGCTGCTGCTGAGAAGCTGCAGCAGCAGCAGCACTAGCAGCTGATGCTGCTGCTGCTGCATTTGTTAGATCCCGAGGAAGCGCTTCCTCTTCTCTCTGGGCATAGTGCATGGGAGGCGTTCTCTGCTGGTGCTGCCGTTGTTGCTCTATCGTGAGTTGCTCTTCTTGGGTATCTTGCTGCTGGAGGAGTTGCCGCTCTTCGCGTTGAAATGCATGCGCAGACTCTGGAGAATACGAATGACTCTCCTGCTGACATGAGCCACGCTGCAATATGCTGTTGCTGCTGCTGACAGACTCTCCGCCGCGAAAACTGCTCTTCCTGTCTCGCAGGGATGGCAGTGTCTCGACACTGCCCCCCATTTCCCTTCTTGGGAGGCTCCCTGATTTTGTACAGCTTTCTTCCCCCTGATCTTGTTCCTCCTTCTGCTGCTGCTGCTGCTGCATTAGGCAGCAAGGCAGATGCTGCTCGGACTGCTGCTGTGGCGAAAGCCCCCCCGCAGAAGCTGTAACGACAGCTGAAACAGCATGATCCCTGTTGCTGCCGTCGTTCGAGGACGGTGAAGTATTAGAAGCGCATGACGAGGAGGTTAGCAGAGAAGTGTCAACCCCCCCCTCCATCTTGAAAAAGGAAAAGCAGCAGCAGCAGCAGCGGCAGCAGCAAGAGCAACCAAGTCTGCAGATGCTGTTCGTGCTGTGTCTAGACAAGGGGTGTCCTCCTGCTCCGGCTACTCAGTCAGGAGTCAGGAGGTGTTGCCGCGGCTGCATCTCTTAATGAAGAAGGCGGCTTCTTGATCCTCATTATTGACGCTTGTCGGTGTCAAGCTCTGTTCATGCTGTTCGGCTCCTTAGAGAAGCTCTGGCTGTAAGGGCACGAATGCCGCATATGGCTCGCCGCACTCCTCGCCAAGTCGGTGACGGCGTGCCAAGGGAGCTCTACAGAGAGAACAGGAAGGAGAGAAGCTGTTTCTCTTCTCTCACCACTTGTAGGGGAAAGAAGAGAGAAGGAAGGGGGTCCTAGTGCCGCCTACTACAGCCCTTAAGCGATCACGCTTGCGCAGAAAAGCGGTGCATCGATGTCTTCGGGAGAGGCATGGGGAATCCCATGTGTGCGAGTGGGCAATTAACTGTAGGAAGCATGCCACGTGCGTGCATGCAGCACCTGAAAATCCTTATGTTTATGCAAAATTCTAGAAGAACGACTTATTGAAATGTTTTTTTCGCAGAAACACGGCGCGCTTCCGGACTGTTGGCCTCTCTTGCATGCACCCTCCTGGGTGTTTCTCCACTTCAGGGATGGTCACTCCCGTAGCTACAGCTCCCGCTGCGCTTGCGGCTGCCGCTGCTCTTGGTGCCGTTGGGGATGTCTCAGACAGAATCTTCTTCCAGGACGTTTCCTGTTTACAGAATCCGTGTCTTGCGATATTCTGCGTTCGCGGATGGTGCATCGGGGGGGTGGAGGTGATGCTGCTGCTGCCTCTGCGTCTGCCTCAGATCCCAAAGAACACCAATATTGCGCGCACCCTGCCAGTCTTCTTCGTATTTTGCCACCCATCTGGCCAGAAAAATCGAGAGGTACGCGCGCGAAGGCGCTTGGACGGCTGCAGCTACTGCCGCTGACACAGCAGTGTCAACATCAGCAGGTTGTGTTACAGCGGCTCCCTCAGCGGCTCTGCCCTCTCCACTAAGCAGTCGATCGATTCCTAGTGCTGCAACGAGCTTCGTGCTGCTGCTGGTGACTCTAGCAGCTGACTGGACTTGACGCGCTGCACGGAGCTTTTTGCAGCGATTTCCTGCCACCAAAGCAGCAGCACGATGATTCATATCAACGCCCCTGCAGGCACAGACTCTGACTCTTCCTACCTCTTCGGGGAGCACCAGCACGCATACAGCAGCGCCAACAGTGGCGGGGGGGAGCTGCAAAACGGAGAGCGGCCTGCACATCGCCGGGTGCCACTCCCCGTGTATCCTCAGCAGCAGCAGCAGCAGCAGCACGACTTGCAACATCAGCACCCGTTGTTGTATGCGGGAAGGTTCGATAGCAAACGCAGTAGCGGAGGAGCTGACGGATACGGTTTCATGCATGCAGAAGCAGCAGCAGCTGCAGCTGCAGCTGCTGCAGCAAGCATTGGCAGCACCCCCGCAAACATGACGACAGCTACTCATATTTCTGATGGTGCGTCGTTGACACGAATAGAGGCACTGCATTATTCCGCTAGCATCGACAGAAACAACAAAAGGAGCAGCAATGCAGACAGTTCTTTTTAACAAAAGTGGAATCACAAGTTTTTAACACGGGTGCTCGCGTTGCTGCAACTCCTTGCGACGCGTTCACCCCATTGGATGGCTGTATACTCCAGCCGATGCTGCCTGTTTGCTTCTGCACTTTCCGATATCGCCCCTCCTGCTACACTTGCCCGCTTCTGTCCATGCAGATGAAAGCTCTGACTTGTCAGACGCGATGGATGGCGTGCTTAGCCAAGAGAAGCACCAGAAGCACCAGCACAATCTCTTTAAACAGCAGCATGTGGCCTCCCCCAGCAGTCATGCAAGCTCTGTTTCCCGCCTAAGTAGGTTCACCATGCAGCTAATTCAGTTGCTGCTCTGCAGAATGTAACTTCCACCTCCCGCCAGTGCTCGAGAACTGCCTTAGACATGCCAAACTCGAAGAGCGCTACTCATGGACCTGCCGACTCTGCTGACGCCGTTGCAATGTTGATTTCTAGCAGCTGTTTTTGATTCGCCTTTCTTGAATTTGTTTTGGATGGTGCGCGTGCTTCTGCTGCAGTACATCGGCAAAGTCGGTGGCGAGCCAGCTGGTTACCCTTTGCGGGCTGTCAAGACACCGCAACGGGAAGGGCCTCTGCTGCACTGCAGCAAAATAGCGAAATTCGTCAGTGGCCACTACTACTGCTGCTGCTCGTGCTGCTGCATTGTTGTGCAGGAGCCTTCATGAGAATATGGCGGCTGCCCTCTATACGTGGTGTCTCGCAGCGCTGTACAGACACCTGAATGGGCTGATACGTTTCTCTCCGCGCGCCTGTCGGCGCTTTGTACCGTTCACCACGTTGTCCAAATTGCTGCTGCTGCTGCCTTGGGGTGTACGTACAGCTCGCATTGCAGCTCGCCGTGAGGAAATGGATGTGGAGGATCTAGTGCGCGCCATCAAGAGGCAGGTGCTGCGTAATCTCCTGCCAAGGAACAAGGCAGCAGCAGCATCTTGCATGCTCTTGCTAGGAGCAGCTGCTGCCGTGCTGTTGCTGCTCATAGGAGTCATGGGCTTTCTCTTTCACACAGATGAGTCTTTGTCGTCGACTCTCGGCCCTGTGAGTCACTCATGCCTTCCTGCAGCTCGTTTTTTTCCGCCTTTTTCAGCTAAGCGCTAAATTATTTCTTCAGCGTTGCACCCCCTATATATAGCAAGCGTTTTTCCTGCTTTTTCTGTGCAGATCACCCCGGAAGTACCACCTCCGGTAGGCAGCTCTGCGCATCAAGGCGTGTGCGACCCTCTTTTTATGTGGCTTTGGGGAGTAAAGTCGAGCGTCTGCCTCCTTTGAATATTTATTTGCGTGTGTGTCTCTCCAGCCGGTGGAGCCGTCTCCGGAGCTAGCTGCGTTGAGACGGGAACTTGCAACCCAGCGCGTCGCTCTGCAGCAGCAGCAACAGCAGCACGCCCAGCAGCTGCAGCAGTTGCAGCAGCAGCTCGAGCCGCTGTTGCAGCAGCAACACCGCCTCTTGCAGTCTGGGCTGTCTGAACTCGACGCGTCTGCAGCAGCGGCTGCGGCTGCATCCGCAGCAGCGTCTGCCATGGCTGCTGAACGGGAAGCTCTCGCGAAGAACATGGCAGCAGCGCAGGTGCTCAGGATTTACCTTCAGCGCCGATGATAATGGCGAAGCCGTTGCTACACACACGCATCTTAGAAAGCCTGTTGTCGCTGGCGACTGACGCTGCTTGGCGTGCTGCTGAAACGCTTTCGCTGAAGCTGAATTGAGCTCATGGAAGTGCTAGGGCCGCTCTGATGTGTTGCAGCAACACATGGAGGAGCTCGAAGCAAAGAACCGCAGCTTGGTGCAGCAGTTGCAGCGGCTGCAGCAACGTATAGACACCGCAGGTGAGCGTGTGGACATAGCCTTGCGGTCTAATTCCAGCAAATGAGCGCCTCCGGCTCGCATAAAATGCGGTAAAATTCAGTGCGTTTAGGCAGCTGTGTTGGCATCTGCGGCTCTTGCAGGATCTCAACCCCTCCCCCCAGGATTGCGTCAGAAGATTGAGGAGTTGCATGCAAAGTGCGTATGTCGGTCGACCCCTTTCTTGTGGAGTCTTGATCCGCAGCCTGCCCTCCCCCCTTCCTTCCCCTTCCCCTCCCATATCCCCGAGCGGCAGTGCTGCCAGCCTCCGCTTTTTGTGCAGCGCTCTCCCGTCGGGCTTCATGTTCGCATCAAATCTGTCTCCTAGTAGGCGCTTCTTGCACCATGTTTTCGCGGCTGCTGTTTGAGCTGCTCTTTGTGCTGCTTCCTAAGGCTGCTGGTAGAGGATGAAGCTGAGGTGGACTGGGCATTGGAGTCTGTAGGAGCGCGCATAGCACACACCGAGACTTCACCCCCTCTCATCCCGTCATCGTGAGAATGCACAATGGCGCCTTTTCAACTTTCCCACCCCCGTAGTGCTGCTGCAAACTTCAGGCTTCCCCTGGTGGTGTTGGAAGAAGTACCGTGCATGCTTTCGCCTTGGGGTCGGTGTTTGCCATCATGCGCGCAACTGACTGAGGCTTTCCCGTGTCATGCTCCCTTTCAAGCTCTGTCATGGGTGGGATCACTGCCTCTCGCGTCGACAGAAACTGCTCTAGAGTGCTCCGGCATTTTTCTTCTTCGCATGCGCTGTCGGTGGCAGGAGCGGCAGTTTTGCAAGCCTACAGCAACAACTCATGCAGCTGCTCGGCATCTCCTGGCGTAGTTCCCCCCCCCCACCGCTGCTGCATCGGCCTCCTGAGACAGTGTTACGACCAGAAAGACTCCCTGGCAATTGCTATGCCTTTCAGGGATCCTCAGGGCGCATCGCGATTATCTTACCCACAGCAGTAAGCCTCACTCCCCGCCTGTTGATATGGGTTGGCTGCCTGCCTGCACGTAATATAGACTTGCACGTAATGTAGACTTGAATGCAATGTAGACTTGCACGTAATGTAGACTTGAATGCAATGTAGACTTGAATGCAATGTAGACGTGTACGTACTGTAGACTTGCACGTAATGTAGACTTGAATGCAATGTAGACGTGTACGTACTGTAGACTTGCACGTAATGTAGACTTGAATGCAATATAGACTTGCACGTAATGTAGACTTGAATGCAATATAGACTTGCTCGTAATATAGACTTGCACGCAATGTAGACTTGAATGCAATATAGACTTGTACGTACTGTAGACTTGCACGTAATGTAGACTTGTACGTACTGTAGACTTGCACGTAATATAGACTTGAATGCAATATAGACTTGCTCGTAATATAGACTTGCACGGAATGTAGACTTGAATGCAATATAGACTTGTACGTACTGTAGACTTGCACGTAATGTAGACTTGTACGTACTGTAGACTTGCACGTAATGTAGACTTGAATGCAATATAGACTTGTACGTACTGTAGACTTGCACGTAATGTAGACTTGTACGTAATGTAGACTTGAATGCAATGTAGACTCGTACGTAATGTAGACTTGTACGTACTGTAGACTTGAATGCAATGTAGACTTGAATGCAATATAGACTTTTACGTACTGTAGACTTGAATGCAATTCAGACTTGCTCGTAATATAGACTTGCTCGTAATATAGACTTGCACGTAATGTAGATTTGAATGCAATGTAGAGTTGAATGCAATACAGACGTGTACGTAATGTAGACTTGCACGTAATGTAGACTTGCACGTAATGTAGACTTGCACGTAATGTAGACTTGCACGCGAGCAGGGGCTTTTTTTTCTGGCAGCGAGGTGGTGGTGGTGGTGGTGGTGGGAGTGTTCCCCCAGGCCAGCGTGTTTGGCGTCTCGTGGGGTTGCGCGGTCGCCTCACAGAAGGACACAGGTGTTGCTGCTGCTGTCTTGGGCGCCTTTCAGGTGTATGTACAGGCTGTCGCGATCGATGATATGGTGTCGGTCTTGACGAGAGACACGGCTCCGAAACGCATGCGGGTGTGGGGTGTACCTGACAAACGGGAGTATGCCCCATTTACCGCTGTCAGTGGCAACTACAGCAGTGGCGCCAGTCAGGGAAGCAGCAGCAACGAGGCAAGCCTGCAGAAGGTGCTGCCTATTGAGCGCAGCAGCACTGAAGGCGGCACGAATTGGCTTATGTCTGTCCTTTCTAGAACTCCCCAAAGCAAAGCAGAGGCTCCTGCCGAAGGAGCGGTCGCTACACCGGTGCTCTTAGGCAATTTCCTGCTTGAACAAGGTCAGAAGAGCTCCCGATTCGAGGTTTTCTCGCAGCAGCAGCAGCAACAGCCAATTAAAAAGGTAGTCTTTGAGTTCTTGGAAAACTTTGGGAATAACAAATACACCTGCGTTTATAGACTCCGGGTCCACGGCACTAAGGCGTTGCTCCTGAGCAGCACCAGCAACAGCAACACCAGCAAAAGCAGCAGCAACAACAAAAACGGCAGCGAGTTGTGACGCTGCTTTTGCTCCTGCACCTATGGTTGGTATATAGGACAAGATTGAGCGCTGCTCTGGCAGCAACGACGCGACGCCTTTGCTGCAGACTACGGGCTGCAGCTGCATGCAGCATTCGCCCGAAAGACCCCGTGTGCGTGTGTGTGCTGCTGCTGAAAGCAGTCTTACTGCTGTGAGCAATGCAGAAGCAGCAGGAGCAGGCAGTCATGCGAAAGTCTTAACAATAGCTGCTCTCTGAACTGGCTAAACTTGCAGCATCCCTTGCCCCCCCCCCCCCCCCCCCCCCCCCCGTGGGAGAGCCGCCAAGTGCCGCAGAGGAAGCAGCTGCGGAACCTCAAGCAGACTCCCCAAGCCCAGCGCTGCTGTGGTGGCTGCTGGGAGGCTTTCATCAAGTTGAACCGCATAACCGCTTGCTCATACTCTCCCTGTTGCTCGCAGTTGCCGCGTATGTCCAGGTAGCCGCGAACGTGCAGTGTGGCTTCCGCATGCGAAAAGTTGCGCTGAGGGCGAAGAATGCTTTGCTTGCCGCTGTCTTCCACGCCGCCCTTAGAAGGCCGTATGCGTTGCTGCCTTGTTATGGCAGCGGGGATGGCAGAAAGGGTCGAAGCGATGGGGAGGGGCAAAACGACGTGCCGGCTGCCTCCCAGGGTGCCCTTGTCATCTCGGTGCCTCCTGAAGGTCGCCTCGACATGCAAGCAGATGTGCATGCGGCTTCGGAAGCAGGCCTAGTCGATACGACAGAGCAGATGGCCTCTCAGCTGGATGCGGAGGGGCAGCCTCTCGGTGCTGTGGAGGCTTGGAGCCACCCCCAGACAGCGGCATGGCGAGGGAGCCACTCTTCTCCAGTGTTTGCTGCCTCTCCCGAAGCGGTGTCAGAGAAAAGGTCCCAGCGGCTGACTCGAAGCCACAGCACCAGTGACAGCAGCAAGCACAGCAGCGGCGGAGGCGGCGCACTCACGCGGGCTGTCTCTTTCGGGGGCAACTTGCATCGCGTTGTCTCGCAGACTCTCTTTGATGGAGCTGCCGCTGCAGTATTGACTGCAGCTGCAACGGCAGAGACGGCTGCAGCCGTTGCAGCTGAGGCCGTTGCTGCCGCAGCGGAGCACGATGCAGCGAACAGCAGTGGGGGAGAATCGTATCTTTCGGTGAGCCGTTTTTGCGTGCTTTGCAGATATAAGGCGTGGCGGTGCCTGAGTGGTTTTTGTCGATGTTTTTTGAGGGGTGCTGGTGTGGCTCGCTGTACGCTACTAAGGTAATTCGCGCTTATGGGGGGTAGGCGTGGGGTGATGACTCATCTCTTCAGGCTGTGAGCGAAGGAGACGCAGACGAGGAAGAAGCTGCCTACGCGGAAGGGTTCGCCTCTCCTCGGCAGTTGCTCTTCAGCGATTGCAACCCTAGAGGTTCCGACTGGGTAAGCGCGGGAGAGGCTTCCCAGCCTTACCAGGACCATGCTGCTGCATGCGTCGGGGGAAGCGCCAGCAGCTCTGCTCTTTCAGCAGAAAGCCGCAGACTCAGCAGCAGCAACAGCAGCAGTTGCACAGAGCCGCTCGTTCCTCCACGAGCAGGAAATCCTCTCGGCGAGGCTTTCGCGAAGCCGCAGGGCACAGCGCTGCCTCTGGAGTCGTCGCTCGAGACGCCGCAGCAGGCAGAACCGCGGGGTTCTTTGTATCGTGTTGCAACGCAGCACGTGCTCGGACTTGGTGAAGGCGGGATGCAGGAAGGTGGCGAATCAGCTGCATGCTCTGCAGGAGCAGCAGCAGGAGCAGGTCCTAAGCAACCACCAGGAGGCCTTGTTGCAGCTGCAGATCGAAGTGCGCCACTTCCGAAGCCTCGCCAGCGTGTAGGCGCTGTCTCCGCAGCGACTACGAGGTGTCTCCGTAGCAGCAGCGGCGGGAATAGTGCGTCTTCTTCGTCTGCAGGAGCTGCAGCGCTTGAGCTTGCGAACCTCGTCAGCGTGGACTGCGAACGAACGCAAGTGGGCATATGCGTGCTCCATGAACTGTGGGCGGCCCCCTTGACCCTCGCGCTCAACCTTCTCCTGGTGTACAGGCAGATACCTGGCGCCTTTTTGTACGCTGTGGCTGTTACTGGTGCGTCCGAGGCTCCGGTTCTTGCAGCGTCTACGGGACTGCGACAACACCGCCCCCTTCCCCTCCCCCGAAACACAACCAGCCAAAACTGGCGTCAGCACACCCTGAATAGCCGAGCTGCAACAACGCATGCCACGCGCTGTTTCCTTGCGCTGCTTCAGGTGGCTGCCTGCTGCTGCAAGTCCGCCTCGGCCACCGACTGCGCCAGCTAACCCACCGCATGATGTCTTGTCGAGACACCCGAGTGCGCGCCTGCCGGGAGCTCATGCTGCATATCCGCGAGACCAAGGTGCTGGGGTGGGAAGGCTTCGCCTTCGCGCGGATCTGGGGGTTGCGCATACCGGAACTCAAGTTCTTGCGATGCAGGTACTACCTGCACGCGATCGGCAATTGTCTGTTCGTGTCAACGCCGCTAGTGGTCAAACTCGCGGCTCTCACCTGCCTCGTCGCCAGAGGAGAGGGGGGTGGCAGCATGGCTAAGGCCAGCACGCTATTCGCTGCGCTGGCGCTCATTGACAAGGCGCTCCAAGCCCTCAACTCGTTGCCTACCCTCATGGGGGATCTGACGGCAGCAGCCGTGGCGCTCAAGCGACTCGGGAGATGTCTTTCCCCCCCATCGGGCGCTCTGCAACCCCAGCTGCCACCACACGACCAGCACGCGCATCAGCGGCAACCCCAGCGCAATTGCAGAGAAGCGCCGTACGATGGGAAGGCCGTGCATGTCTCAGAGACGCCAGGCACGTGCAGCGAATCAGCCGTTTCGGGAGGAGGCGCAGACGCTGGCTCTGCAGTTATCTGTTTTCGAGACGCTGCCTTTGCGTGGAGGCCTTTAAGGCCTCATGAACTCCTGGCTAGCAGCGATAGCTGCATCTCTCCCAGTGCCGCGCCGCCGGTAGAGAGCCCCCAAACGGCCTCGAGCACCTCGCACTGTAGCAGCAGCAGCAACCGCAGCACTACACACTGCAACAGCGTCCTCTCGGGCAGCGGAAGCCGTCTGCTGCAACATGGCTCTGCGGCGCAAGAAAGGCCTTGGCATGCATCGGCCTCTGGAGAGGGCGAAAGCCTGTACTCTCTGAGGAGCAGCAGCGCGGTGTTGCACGATGTGCAGCTATACATCCATCCGGGAGAGCTGCATGTGGTAGTGGGAAAATCTGGCAGCGGGAAGAGCAGCCTCCTAGCCGCGATCTTAGGAGACATGAATCTCGTTGGAGGGGAAGCGTATCTGAACCTCCCTCGACCTAGCAGCTGCAGCGCCAATCTGACCAGCAGCAGGGCCGCACAAGACTCGCTGCTCTCCTCAAAGGAAGCAGCTTTGCTGCACTCCGGGGAGGCAGCGAATGCAGCAGCAGCAGCAGCATTAGCAAATACCGCAAGCTGGAATTGCGACGGCCGCGCGCCTGACTGCTTGGATCCTTGGGAGCTCATTGGATACTCACCCCAGCAGCCAGTCATTTTTGAGGGAACGCTACAGAGCAACATTCTCATGGGAAGGCCTCTTGTGCGCTCTGCCTATGAAAGGGTCCTAAGGGCCTGCTCCCTGGAAACAGATATAGCGGCTCTGGGGGGTGATGCCACACCTATCGACGCTGGAGGGCATCGCCTGAGCGGTAAGCCAGACGGTGCATGGAGCGTTACTCTTGCCCACGCTTGTCGTCTGACTGAGTAGCTATTTCTGCTTGAGGGGATCGTGCTATGTGCTATGTGCCTCGCGTGTCCTCTGCCATACATTGCCGGTGTCTGTGCCTCTCCTTGGCCCCTCCGCGACGCCCTACGTTTCCCAGAGGGCCCAGGCATTTTTGGAAAGTCTGCAACACAATAGCACCGTTCATCTAGCGCGAAGTCGCTGTTTACTGTGGCTTTTGGCGAACTTTGCAGGGGGGCAAAGGGCCCGTATATGCCTCGCGCGTGCAATCTACAGCGCGGCCGCCGTCTCCGCCTGCGGCGTTGCCTTCCCGAGGTCTTCGAAACCAAAGGAAGAGTCCAACGTGGATTTGGAAAGCGGAGAAACGAGAAGCCTTGAAGTCTCAGAAAATATGCTCCAAGAGAAGCAGCTAGTTCGCCTAGCTGCACTTGGACCGAGGGCACTCTACCTAATAGACGACCCTTTTAGCGCTCTGGATGCGGTCACCGCCATGGCTGTGTGGCGTCGTGTTTTCGCCTCTGGGGGTACGCCGCGCCACTAGGGAAGTTGCATGTTTTGCCCTTGGTTTGCGCAGATCTGGTTTTCCCGCATTGAGAGTCTCTTTGAGAGTAATTCACTCGGAGAGAATCTGCAACAGCGGCACATTTCCGCAGCAGCGCTGTCAACCGCAGCAGCAGGAGCGGAGTCTGAAATTTTCGGGATTCATGCATGCAAGCGTCGTTGCCTGTGCCGTTGAACACAGACAGAGCAGGCTTCTCCATAAATCGCTGTGGCGTTTGCGCTTTTTCTGCTGCTGCTTTTTAGGCATCCTCAGCGGGCGCACAGTGCTGCTGGTGATGCAGCAAGCAGCACTAATCATGGCCAAATCCCCGTGTGTTGACGGCTTCGTCCTGCTAGACGGCGGTACGACACGGCAGCTCCCCTCATATGCGGAGCTTCAGAAAAGACAGGACGGACTGCCTCTCCTGATTCCAGGAGAAGGCCGCAATATGCCACATTCAAGCGAGTGCACGGGACTAAAAGAGTCAACTCCCCTGACTGAGTACGTGCGAGTTTTGCTGCCACACAACACCTCGCTTGTTTTCGTATTTCCTGTTGCTCCCTTCGCCCCCCCCCCTTGTGGATCTTTTCTAGGCGGATCAGCCCTTTGCAGCAGCCCGAATCGCGGGTGACACACCTCCTGAGAGGGGGCCCTTCAGGACGTCACGCAGGTTCATTTGTATGTGCACGCAGTGACTCTGCAAGTCTCTTTCTCGAAGAGGAGGAGTGCAATGACGGTGCGACGTGCAGCAACGGCTCCGCTGCAGAGCCCACGTCTAGATACACGCCCACCAGCAAATCTGACGATTCTGGCGCATGGAAGGTGGACGTTAACACTCCTGCCTCCGGTCCTGAGGCTACGCGAACCGGCGAAGTTGCCTGGCGTGTCTGGAGACTTTATATGCGCAGCGCTGGCGTCCACATGGTGCTGCTGCTCCTAATAGCGTGCGCGGTGAGATTTTGAACCCTTGCCGTAGCTTTTATGTACAATGAACAGGAGCCGCGAAAAGAGCAACTGCGGCACGATCAGCAACATGCGCGGCTGGCTTAGCTTTGAGATGGGGGTTTTTCAGGCTAGCACGTACTGCACCACGCTGTGCGACTACTGGCTGCGTCGGTGGACGGATCGAGGGACCCCTCCTCTGGCACAAGTCCATGCGTGGATCTTGTGGCAAAGCGGGTACTCCTCCGGAGGGGAAAACCTTTTTTACTTGATGGGCTATTGGAGTCTTGCGCTGCTCTCCATGCTGTTTTCGGCCGTCACCACTGTGACCTTTGTCCGCTGCGGAGTCAACGCTTCTTCAGTCTTGCAGGCAAACCTGCTGGCTGCGCTGCTCAGGTGTGTCGCCCTGGGTGTTTGCAGACTCCACGTATCGCCTATCCGCTCGCTCTTTTCGCTAGAAACTTGATGACCAGGCCGCTGTTAGACCTAGCCTTTCAGTTGGGAACTAATTCCTGATAATGAAGCTCTCGCTCTCACTGCTTCTTGGGGCTTTTGTGTAACTCTGCATTTTGCGTCTCCCTACATGACTGCTTCCAGATCGTGCTGTTGCTGCCTCTCAGGGCACCCGATGTGCCCTCCTGCCTTAGCATAGTGCTGCTGCTGCGTCGCCATTGCGTCATCAGTTGAAGGGTTATTTATGTTGTGTCTCCCTCTTACGCCACGTCAGGGCCCCTGCCAGATGGTTTGATGGAGAACCCATTGGCCGTCTGCTGAACCGCCTCTCCGATGACGTCTTCTGCATCGATGAGGCGCTTCCCCAAGCCATCTACACGCATATTCTGATTATCAGTAAGCTGCCTAAAGCGCGAATCGGGCGCTCTGCGGTGTCTATTTTAACTTCTCTTGCGCTTCACCTTCCGCTGTCAGCAGGTCTATCTAGCGAGGACCTCTGCCATTAGCAGGCGACAGAAGACTGCCCGCGTGCGTTTGCTGCCTGCAGTGACGATGATTGCTAAACTGACGCTCCTGAGCCTGACTGTGCCAACGTTGCTGCTGGTGATGCCTCTCATTGCTTACGTCCTCCTTCGCACGGCCTCGAAACTCCGTGCAGCCATCAGGTAGCCCAGCCACAACCTCCTACAGCCATTATGAATATAGGCGAAGCTTTGCTGGGCACAATTGTATCCATCATCACGCGCTGTAACTGCTGCTTCTGCATCAAGTATCGCCAAATAAGGTCAACGCAGGGCGTCTTGCAGTCGCAAGCAACTCTTGCTACCCCTGGTCAGCACGTACCGCACATTTCATGCCCACATACCATCTTGGTACAAATTTTATCCACTGCAGGTCGCTCAAGAGGCTGGAGACGGTGGCTCGCTCGCCGTTGCATTGCCTCCTTGCGGGGGCCGTTGGCGGAGGTGCTACGTTGCGGGCTTTCAGGTAAATTCCCTTGCTACCGTTCGGCTGGACGTCACTTTGTGGTAGGAACTTTCTTTGGAGGTATTAGAGGCTGAGCCACGCAATGCAAGCGGGCGTTAAGTGCCCGTGCATTCTCCAAGCCTCCAGGGTGATTGCTGTAGAACAAGAACACATTTAGGCTCGGTGTTCGGTCCCTCTCTGTGCAGCCTTCGCGCCGTTCCTTAGATACTTCAACTTACGACACACTTTTGTAGCGTAGTGCTTCGGCCTTACGTATAACATTCTACACTAGTGCTCCAGAATCCAATCCTACTAGCCGTCTTTTAGGTGCTCGGATGACAACACGCCACCCCTCAGGCCTCTAGTTGTTTCCCATTGACGAGCAGCGACAAATACCGAGCCAGACACAATTGCTAAGTGTCCCTAATGGGTTGAAGAGAACGCTGTTGGGCAGGAATTGTCAAATAGGCATTTTCAGAATTCCCTGTAAGCGCCTTTTTTTGTTTGATCTGTTGCTCTTTTGTACCTCCAGGGCAGAGCGGCGTTACTTTGACCGCTGTGTAGCCGCGCTGCTGCTCTACGGCAACACTTCCTACTTAAATACCTGTCTGCAGGCGTGGCTGGCTCTCCGCTTGCAGCTTATTGGGGCCTCCCTCCAGGCGTTGCTTCTCGCGGCAGTGGCATTGCCCCTTTACTTCTGGCCTGAACGCCTGGAGCAGGTCAGGGAAATCTAGGAAGGCTATCAGGCTCGTTGACAATATGCAAGCTTTACTTGGGCTCCACGAGTCTCTCAAACGCATTCTGGCTCTCAGCGAGCAAGTGGTGCCTCCCGCCTTTCTAGCAATTTCCCTTTGCAGTACAGCCGTGTGTGTTCCCGCCGCGTTAACCTGTGCAGGTACGGGGCGAGATGGCTGGCCTCATGGCCCTCAGTCTGTATTCGGTGTCTCCTCTCGTGCGGCTCCTCACCCAGAGCATTACCACCTTTGTGCGCCTGGAGGTGCAAATGGTTTCTGTAGAGAGGATTCGCGACTACTTGCTCGTAGGCAGCACTTGTAAACTGCCCGCGAGGGGTCCGCGGGAATAATCAGAGCAGCGAAGACACTAAGAAAGGCAGACTTCTTCGCGAACCCGCATTCATCCATCATAGGATCTTCCCAGACAGGACAACAAATGGTTGACTGGTCTACCCATCCATCTGTTTCTCTTCATAGCACCTTCCTTTACCTCATGTCGAACTGGTGTCTTCCACATGCAACGTGCTGCTGCACTCAGGTTCCAGCAGAGGACCCCAACTACGACGTAATCACAGGCCTTCCATGGCATCCCATCACCTCTAAGCCTGCAGCGCCGTCCTCCTCCTGGTTACCCTGGCTAAGCTGGCGCAGGCGGCTTAAGAAAGATGCGAAAACCACGCAACTGCCTGTATTTGTTGACAATGAAGAGCAGCAGCCGCTGTTAAAGCAGCGCCGGCAGCCTGAAACGTGCCCTGACTGCTCCGAGCCAAGAGCCCTTCTCTATCTTGGCGCACTTTCGTCTCCCCCACCTCCAGCTTTTAGGCGCTCTGCAGCAGCTGCAGCAGGCGCTCTCGCTGTCCATGAGACTCTCGCGTGCCTTCGGGGGCGGGGAGGCCCCTTGTCGGCTTCGTTTGCGGTTGGTGATCTCTGCACCAAAGGCACTATGAACAAGCAGCTTTCAACGCCGTTTCCTGACTCCGTGTCGCTGGGCTTTAGAACGCGGGGTCGAATAGACTTTGAGAATGTTACTGTGGCCTACAGGTGCGTCGTTTGCCCCGCAAGGCTCCTCTCCCCTTTGACCGTCATACGCCCCCCTCAGAGCAGAGCAGAGGCAGAATCTACCCCGTACAGAGCGTCTCTGTCCCTTCGGGTACTGCGGTTGTTCGCACTGCGTGCCCTCCTCTAAGGCTGGCCCCCATACTCTGACGCAGATGTGGAGGCTTGGAGTCTAGCGTCTTGTGATGGTGGTGTGTGACTGCAGTTCTTGCAGCCCGCCTGCAGTGCGAGGCGTCTCTTTGACGATTCATCCCGGGGAGGCGGTAGGCATTGTCGGCAGGACTGGGGCTGGTAAGAGCACTTTGCTGCTGGCCTTGACACGGATGGTTCCCTACACGGGGGTGATCAAAATAGACGGCGTTGACATACAAAAATTGCCGGTACACGTGCTGCGTTCTCGGCTGGCGTATGTTCCCCAAGTGCCGACGCTCTTCTCTGGCACCATTCGATCCAACTTGGATCCGGTAGGCGCACGCACAGACGCCGAGCTGTTCGAGGCCCTCCGTCTCTGCAGACTGGATCAGGTGGTGAAGGCACTGCCTCAGGTAGGCTGATGATGAGACGCTTCCTGTCACCTCTTGTTGCTTTGTAAAAGGCGGCCTCTACGGAAGCTGCAACGCATGCTAGAGCGAGCATGAGAGACGCATGATGTACGTTGTGCATGCAGGCCCTGGACACCCCTATTGCCACCGTGGACGAGGCTTCTTCCGTTGAATTCCGTATTCGGAGGTCTCGCAGAATTCAGGGGGGTCCGGCTTGCCTGCCACAAAACACAGAGTCTCTGTAGTTGTCGTGCTTTTGCAGCTGCGTTTGACTTCGAGGCTTCTGCCGCTGCGTCTCTTGGTCCTGTGTGCCTGCGGATGGCGCCACCTACAGATCACTTGAGGATGGCCTTCATGCCATGTCGAAAAGCGTATTGATGTTGCATTCCTCGTGCATGCTCACACCCAAATCAAGAATTCAATGCGGAATTTTCTGCCGTGTATAGCGTGTCTGTCCTGTGTGTCAGCCTCTCCTTTTCTCTACCTCAGGCACCCGTGTGCGCCTGGCCTCTCCGACCATGGCCTCCTCTGCACAGCATGAGGAAGGCGCTGTGCAGCCCAGGAGGCGCGAAGTATCCCCCTTTTTAGCACGGGAAGGCCCCATGGGAAGCGCTGCCCTGATGACTCCTCCCGTCCACGAGCGTCCATGGAACCGCGGCAACTCTAAGCCTTCTGGTGGGGGAGGTAGCCAGAGTATTCGCCTGTCTATTGGGCAGAAGCAGCTTCTCTGTTTTTGCAGAGCCATTCTACGGGACGCCCCTATATTGTGCCTTGATGAGGCAAACAGCGCAATGGACAGCTCTGTGGAAGAAGAGGTCCTCGTTCCGGTTATCAAGTGGTGCTTGAGGTAAGCGCGAGCCAACGCACATGCCACTTGAAACGGACTGTTTGCTGCAGTAAGTGCAGGCAATTCCCTAGTAGCTAGGCGCTCGCGTCTTGGGGTGCCTGGCGTCCCTGCGGTGCTGATCGACCCTCCTACCGCCTGCGACGAAAGGCGCTGGCTGCATGCGCCATGTCTGGCTGTGCGGGGGATGCGCATGCAGGAGGGGCAGCGTTCTGATCGTCTCTCACCGCTTGCAGCACCTGCCATCTCTATGCCACCGCGTTGGCGTAGTAGGCGAGGGGCAGCTGCTGGAGTTTGCACCTCCCCGCAGCCTTCTGAAGGACAAAACGTCGCGTTTCCATGCCCTATATTTGGCTTCAAGGGCCTCTCCTGGTTCGTCTCCTAGCAGTTGAAGTTCGGCTCCTTCGTCAGCTCCCCTTTCGAAGACGTCCACACCGCAAGGACTCTCTCCTTTCTTACTGAGAGGTTTCGTGTACTTGGCACTGCCAAAGTCGTACGCGCGTTCCCTTTAGTCAGTGACAAGTCAGTGGTGGCAGCGGCCCCAAAACTGCCACATTTTTTGCCTGCTTGATGACGCCTCCATGCACAGGCGAGAGGCCTGCACCTCGCCTAGCAATCTCCTTCCCCTACAATCTTTGTTAGGGACAAGCGCGCAGTATAAGAAGCCGCTTCCTTGCATCGCAGCGATGTAGCTTGTCCTTTGTAAGAGGCTGGTGTCGCCTACGTGAAGAATGTGATCCGCTTCCTACGGATAGTGCCTCCGTCCATTTAGATACCAGCACTCTCTTTTAAGCTAGGTGCCACCTTCATAGGAGGCCTGTGCATTTATTTACAACTCAAATATGATTTCAAAGTCACCGAAATACCCACCCTGCGGGGCTGGCCGGGGAGCAAGGCCCCTAGTGCAAATGTGTGAGGCGTTTTTGAGCGATGGGCAAGTCTGTATTTGGAAGCAAACTCACTGCCGCACTTTAGGCTACGCACACCCAGCAAGACAGATTCCGCTTGAACGCGTACTGCCAGAGTCACGCAGCCACTATCTTTTTTAAGAGACAGCATCCGTTGAAGACCCCCTCAGGGGTGGTGGCAGCTGGCAGCTCCACAACTTCCCAGTGTTTAACACAAGGCATGCACCTGCCACTAGCTCTGCTGTGAGGGAGCTGCATTTTGTTCGGAGGCGTTGCCTAAGCTAACCGGCAGGCGAGGAGCGGCAACCGACGTACCACACTGTCGACGCGGTAAGCAAGCAAATACCCCATATATTGTATGTAACAAAGAAATACCATGCAGTGAGGCACTCCTAACAGGCCCCCAAAGGGAGGCGGCTGCTGCAGCTCGTGTCAACTACTCCCCTTTTAACGTATCTTAACCTAAAGCCTCCGTAATAAAAGCACACATTTGCTGTTGTTATCGCCAATCCCATCAACTAAATTGGATTTCGCGGTCTACCTGGGGCCGCTGCTGAATGGAAGGCTGCTGTGTCAACCCCGAAGCCGCAGCAGCAGTGGCGGCAGCTGCAGCAGCAACTGCTGCAGCTGCTGCAGTATTGCCACTGCTCGGCGTAGGAGCGCTGATGATCGTAGGACTGTTGAAATCCTCACGAGGACTTGAAGGCCTCCTATGGGCTGCCATGACTCCCTTTCGCGCGTCTCGCTGGATCCACGTATTTTCGACTCCTGCTCTCCAGAGGCAGTAGAAAACGGGCAAAAGCAGCAGAGCAGCGCCGCTGAGCAACAGCAGCACGAACGCCATGTTAGCCCCCGCTGGTCTCACCTTTTCACACATCAATTCAGCCACCGGCTGGGCCTCACTGCGCACAATGTGACAGTCCAAGTTGTTCGCTGCAGTCGCGTAGTCCACCCCAGCTAAGCGAAAGACGCGGCTGCGGCTCTCAAAAAACGGGCGAAGCTCCGCCCATAGTGCCTCCAACTGAAAGGCAGGCAGGCAGGCAGGCAGGCAACACAACATAATTACTCGTAGCTATCAGATACTTCCCAATAATGCGCGCATGAGAATGCTCCTTAATTGCTTTCGCCTTTCAGGGGCCTCCTCTGTCGGCACTCCCTTGTCGCGTCTACTACCCCCCCCACCCATCCCCCGCCTTGTGCTGCCCATATGCCCATACAAATCCACCCTCTACATTATGATACATGCTCGTCTCTAGTATGATCGCATGAGGAAATCTGAAGCTAGGCGTATATCTTCCTGTATCTATATATACGCGTGTGTATGTGTATGTGTGTGTACGTGTCTGTCCGTGTCTGCTTTCAACTCCATGCCTATCCAGTACAAGCCTCCTGCTGCGCCCTCCCTCATCAGGCCTTTCTAATTGGATAACGGAGGTGTCTGTCGCTTTGTGCGCTTTCAACGCGCTCAAACATAGGGTGTTGCGAAACATACTCAAGACGAGCAGCAGCCGCTCCTGGCACCCTAACGCTTGCAATCTGGCTGCTGTATTTACCTGCGCATGCAGCTTGCGAAGCAGCTTGTGCGTTGCCTCCTGCACCTCCTGAAAGTTGCAAGAAGTCCACTGTATGGGAGCCTCGGGGGATGCCACCTCTTCGGGGCATGCAAAGGAACGCGCGGCTTCCTCCCTCAAGCTCTCTTTCACAGCAGCCCACCAAACTGCATTCGTGAAGCGGCGCTGCTCCTCCGCTGAGCCTTTTTCCGCTGCCAATTTCGCCACAAGGGGAGAGTCTGCGTCGAAGAATGCGTCGATTGTCAAGCCGGATTCTCTGCTCTCGCTCTCGCGTGTGTCGCCGCCATGCAATGAAGCGAGAACAAAAGGTGCTACCAGCTCCTCTACATCCTCCATGCCGTATACCACGAGGCCCCCCTCCCCACTCGACGAGGCCCCCCCCGGGGAACCCTGCATCATACACTGATCCAGCAGAAGCTCACGAAGCTTCTTGCGCTGACGCGTCTGCCTCCGCCTTCTTTCTCGCTGCTGATCCCGTGAGACGTCATCACCTCCCCTCCTTTTGGAAGCCTGAGCTTCCGAGCTCGCTCTGCCCGTCAGACGAACGATGGACTGCAAAATCTGCATCTTTTGTGCCTCAGACTTCCCCTTTGCCAGCTGTACCACCTCGCTCAAGGCGCCGTCCACAAGCCGCTTGGCAAACGCAGCCTCCGCCTTCCTGCTGTCTCTGCTGCCTTGCAGCTCACCCAGAGCCTGCTGCAAGGAAGCGGAGAGACGCCCTGCCGCTCCAGGATCAGGGTCCAGCGCATGCAACACCGCTGCCAACTCAGCCTTGGGCTCCCACTCCTCCGTCTGCAGCAGCAGCACTGGCGCTTTCCACGAGGAGGAGGAAGACGACGCCTGACTGCTGGCTGCTCCGGAAGGGCCTGCCGCCACTGCCACAGGAGAACCCACACCCAGATAGCTGAGCTTCACGGTGCGCTGCTTGTCTTGAAGGCCGCTGCAGAGAATTTCTCTGTACGTAAATAGCCGATCCTCCAGTGCCTACACACACACACACACACGAACCCCATTTTCAGTCCACATACAACATTCCAAGTTCGATGCTCCTGCTGCAGCAGTAGCGTCCCGCACGCTCCTCCAAAGAGGCCAAACCTGCGCTCCCTTCTCCCCCCCGCCCCCCGCCAGCAAAGACGCTCGCTCGCACAAACCAGACACGAACTTTCTGACACTGCGTGACGCCTGTCCAGTCCCCTCACCTCCTCCTCTAGAGCGACAGGATCGAGCAGGAAGAGCCAGTAGGTGTCTTCCAAGAGCTGCAACTCCGCTGCAGCATCCTGCAGCTCAAGAGATAAAAGCCGGGCCGCTCGCGCCTCGCTCTGCATTGCCCAGCTACTCATCTTTTCCATCTCCTTCCCCGCGCTTACAAGTTCTGCGCCGCATACGCGCTTTTGCAAATCACCGGCTCGCAATCGCCATTACTTGCACACATGTAGAAGTCGCAAGCAGAAAGGACTCGCTGTACATCGCGCGCAGGCAGCGGCCCCTACAGGTACCCCTACAAGACGCAGAGGATCTACGACTGGCATGTATGTACTCGCTTAAAGATGGGTGCCTGCATGCGCATGCATGCGGAGGAAGCGAAATAGAGACACAAGGTCGCAGAACAAAGCCCTCTAAATACGCATCGGGGGGCCTAATCGCAAAAGGTGCTCTCATATTAGCCACTGGAGGTGTACTTTTCTACAGCAGGAAGGCAGCAGCAAATAGAGCAGGACCATTCATTCCAAGAACCGTCACCAGGTTCCTCTCCTTGGATGGGAGAAAGCAGGCAGCCAGCACTTGAGCCATGAGAGAGGAGGCCTTTGAAGCGTCCCCTGCCGAAACCTCAACACCCCCTTGTTCTGGCCAGAAATAACGCAGCAGATCATCAATGTCCTCCTCCCCCTTTACAAACTCTCCAGTGTATATACACCCATCTGTTAGCAGCGCCGTACTGGCCAGAAAAACCCCACTGGCTACCAGAGCTGTATACGCAGCATGCAGCGCAGCGCACATGCATATGTTCCCACTCGAATATACATACACATATTCGTACGAAGACACATATACATGCATGCACACATGCAGATATATATATATATGTGCGCAGATACATGCAAAAGCAATACGCGGAGCAGGCGCATGATGGAGAGGAACTAGCGACAAGAAAAGACATGGCAATTTGATTGTAGGGATAAGTCTTGATGGTGGCAATGTTTAGCACAGACGCAGAGCATTCTGCAGTGCAACTGGGAGGTGGATATGCACCTGCAGCGGCAATTACAATCATCAAGAGTGAGCAGCCGCAGCTCATAGCCTTTTTATCAACAAGATCCTGCTTCTTGCAGCAGCACATGCAGCAGAGGTACATAGAAGCGAGCAGCAGCAAGGACGCCAGTAGGCTGAAGGCGACGAGTAAGGCCTGCAAAAAGCAGCACAACGCAAGCTCTGCAGCAACTTCTTCCCACATTTGTTCCTCGGGTTCGCGCCGATGCAACCCCAAACTGAGAAAGACAGACAGAGACAGAGAGAGACAGAGACAGAGAGAGACACAGACAAGCAGACAGACAAACAGAAAGAAAGACAGAGACAGAGAGAGAGACAGAGAGACAGAGACACACAGAAAGAAAGACAGAGAGACAGACAGACAGAGAAAGACAGAGACAAACAGACACAAGCATACAGACAGAGAGAGAAAACCCGAGACACACAAGTCTCTTCTCTGCGTTTGTTCTCTGTATCCTGGCACGCAAAATGGATCCGCTGTGCCTTGTTTGCTCACCCAGAAGAGCGGCTCGCTGATGCGAGGTAGCGGCTCAAGGGCGGAATGGGCCTGTGCCAGCGTCTCGTAGACAGCTACCTTCGCCTGCTGCAGCTGCTCTGCAGACACGAATGTGCCTGTTCGAGCCAAGACATCCTCGATTTCACCTGCAAGTTGCTCTGATGCCGACGTTATCATTGTGAGGCCCTCAGGAAGCAAATTCCCAAGGGTTTCCCACGAACTCAGCAGGGAGGCGGAGCCTCCAGCCACAAGCGAAAGGTGGTAGCTTGGCTGTTGAGAAGGCGCCTCACTGCTTCTTTGCACGCGTTTCACCGTGGTGCCGCTATTCAGTGGGTTAAATAACATCTGGTCGTATAAAGCAGGTGCACAGCGCAACACCGGGCAACACCCAAATCGAAACACACACACAGACACGCACACACACAGACACGCACACACACACAAGCTGTCTACTGAGCTCTACAGTGCCTTTCGTGCTCTAAACATCAGCACATCCCAAGAATTTCAAACTACAGGCGTCTGGCCTCGTGCATCGAGCGTGGCGCATGCCACTGTGCTCTCCCACTTCCTGGAGTGTGCGGAGATCCTTCTTGACATTCACTACCTTCTTCTTTATGCGGGTTGCCAGGGTACCCCCAAGTCGCAGCTCATTGGGAAGGAAATCTGGCCGTTTTTTATCTAAAGCCGCTAGGAGGCTTTCGAAACTGCGACGCAATCATCACACAAGACGTGTGCGAACAGCCGGCACCGCGATCAGGTGTTTTGAAGTCCGCAGGTGTCGGCGTTTGCCATGGCTACGGTTCCTCTTGTTATTTCCGTTGGCATCGCTGGTTTTGCCAACCTGCGTAGACGAGAGACTGTAGCTGCAGAAGCGAACTCTCGGCTCTCTCAGGAGTTCACTGTGGGGAGCAGCAGCAGCACCGCTCCGCTCCCAACACCACCAGCACCCATGCGTAAGCCGCTGCATCTTGAACGCGAGTACCAGCTGCAAGGCGTCTGGCAGCCACCCCCGTTCCAGTAGCAGCAGCATTCACAGTAGTTAGCAGCAGCATTCACAGCAGCTAGTGGCAGCATTCACAGTAGTTAGCAGCAGGTTTCACATAAGTTAGCAGCAGCATTCACAGTAGTTAGCAGCAGGCTTCACAGTAGTTAGCAGCGGCATTGTACGGAACCGATATGGGCAAGGCAGGCAGATGTGTGGAGGCCTCCCCATCAGCTGCCGCAGCAAAGGCTGCAAGAACAGCTTAGCTTACTAGTCCAGAGCGGGGACTACCCCAATAAATCCCGTCCGCTTAGGCTCCGCTGCGTCATCAGCTGCTTCAGCATGAGCTTCCTGCAGGTGTCTTGCGGCTGTACGGCCCATGTCTGTACCAGCATAGGAGACTTAGAGCGAACTGTGGTCGCCTTTATGGATAACGGCTACAACCCTGTGCGAAGCAAACTGCCTTCTAAGCACCGAAAGCGAGGCACGGAAGGCAAGGGTTGCCGGGGGAGGGGGGGGGAGGGGGGGAAGAGGGTTCTGTGCAAGGTTTTCTCCCGCGAATGGAGCGACGAGTGTCGGAACCACGGTGTTGCTCACTCAGTTCCTCAGGGGGAAGAAACACCGCAGACAGCGTTCGAACCCCACCTGGCGCTGCAGGAAGTAGGCTTTGGTCCGCCTGTGTGAGGTCATCGGCAACGGCCAGGGAGGGTGCAGCGAGAAAGGGGGAAGAAGCGACAAAAGACGAAAAGTACGACGCGGGAATACGGCGGCTCTCCGATGCCGAAGATTCTACGCCACTTGAAAATGCCTGCCCGTTCATAATGGTCGAGGCCGCCTGGGCCGTGGAGCACATGAGCTGGGAGAGCTGTGCATGCAGATCGATTATGACATAAATTCCCACTCCCAAGCACGCCAACGCGATGAGGGTCGTCAGGAAAAGCGTGAGATACCTTAAACCCATGCAGGAACGCCGCGGAACCAACATGCGGCGGCCTCCGCGGCACTGAGACTCCGAAGCGGTGGTACTGCTGCCGCTCGAGTCATAATGCTCTAATCTATTGAAATGACGCTTTGAAAGCTTGAAACACGGGCGGATCCAGCATAAACAACTGCACACTCTGTGCCGCAACAGAAAGACAAAGTCCCGCAGTTGCCAACCGTGTGGATACGCGAACACGCATGTGTTGAATAAGGGAGGCACTGAGGATCTCCTTACTTGCGGCAGCACTTGTGGTTCCGGAAAAAAAAAACGAGCAGAAGTAGGGGCAGCAACACTCCAGCTACTACGAGGCCTGCGAACCCAGGAAGAAGGTAGTAAGGCATTGACCCCAAGTAGGCACGGCTCAGGCTCGTTGCAGGCGGAGCCGTTTGGTCTGCCTGCATCGAATAAGGCATTTGTAGATCCACCTCCTGCAAGATGCGAAGGTGCCCTTCATGAAGGGGATGCGGAGCTGGCAGGATGCCTCCATGAAAGGGGAGTAAAGGACTGTTTTGACTGTTCACGGTCGAGACAGACTGTCCATGAAGACCATCTTTTTTTTTCTGCCATTCCGATCCTTTCACAATAAAGTGAAATCGCTCCACGTGGGCCTTTCTGCTCCTCGTAATTGCATTGGGGAGGGCCACGCTTAACCCACTCTTATTCATGCAAACATCGAAAACGGAGCGTATTGACTGTAGACACACCCAGTTGCAAAGATCCACAACAGCAGACAGTGACGAAAGCAAAATACAAATGCAGGCAAAGAAGGGCCTCTAACTAAGTGATGTGACCATTAAGGGCAGAGGCTTACTGCAGGAATAGCTGAGGTGTTGGGATATCGTACAACCTTGCAGGTTGCGTCTCTGAAGTGATCCAACCACGGGACATGCTGCTCATCGGGAGCTTTCATGCAGTCCGAGGCTATTGAGCATGTGTAGCGTACAATTCCTTCTGATTCAGCCTCGGGGGTCTCACCCACCGTGGCAAGAAAGCCATGATTCTCGGATTCCATCACTTCTGTGTGCACACGGGATTGTGAAATTAGCAGATGAGTCAGGCTTGCTCGCAAGACATATCTTAAGCGCAAAACCCTGACCGATATGCCGGACACTTTGTTAAGTGCCAAACATTCGACATTCGAAATTCTGTGTGCGCCCCCGACCAGCTGACCCAGTCCACTGGCTCTGCTCCTTGCCGACTTCTGCAGGAAGTAGTCAGCCAGATGAAAACTCAAGGAAAATTACTATCTATTCTAACCGAGAAGAATTCGGATGCACAGGAAGTCACTTGCACAAGACGACGCAGGTCTGTTGAATTCACTGAAACATGGGCATTCTGACAGCCCTAAACAGCCGGCGAGAGCTGCATCGCTATTAATTGTACGCTTACTGCGCGCTAAAATTGCCAAAAATTGTGGAAGGATGGACGGGAGCATGCTTCATAGAGCAATGGGGGAATGCTCTCTGATGTGGGCATGGAGTACGCTTCGAGTGGCAGTGGAAACCCGCAGCCGTGGAAACATAAGACGTACGACGTTTCGTGAATAACACACCAAATTATCACAGTTTTCAAAAAAAAGAACGCGGAATATTGCGACGACCCACGATAGTTTGCTCCACCGAGACTACTTCAACGAGCCAGCAGCCGTTTTCAAGCACACACTACTGTTCAGCACATCGAGACTCGTACAACGTTGCAAGCCAAAAATATTTGTTAAATATCGTTGAATACATACGCCTTGGATCAAAAGGGCCAAGACAATGATTTGTGCCACCTGGAACCGGCTGGATCGTGTTGCATGGACGCTCACCAACTACTGCGCGACACATACTGCTGTTTGAAACGCTGCATTTTACCAGACATGGCATCTTTTTAGCCATTCTGTAGCTTGCACTTTTTCGTGGCATCAATAGTAACGACAAGAAAATGATGATCATCACCACGAATACCAAACCTCAGCCCTGGTGTATGCTCACCTGAAATAAACACTGCAGCGGACGCTCCGAACCCACGTCACTGATTTCAGTGCTTCGTCCAAGGCTCTTCTACGGGATTTTCTGATGCTACCCTCATAATGTGGATGATTGTCTTTTTTCTCGCCCTCTGCAGCGCCCAGGTCACTAGGGTCTACGCAAAGGCCATCGCTGACGGCTACACACAGATCGGGCATCCATTCCGATTCGATAAACAAGTTGCCTTCGCACCTTCCGCAGAAGAGTTGACCTCAGAAGTATGGTGGCCAGCTACTGGAAGACCACCTCTACGAAAAAACCAGCGCCCGTACGAAGAAGCTGTATTCGAACTTGCAATTTATTCTGGGTTGTATGTCAATCCCCGTTAGGCACTTGGACCAAACATTCGACGTCGCCATGCATACAGATATATCTTTTCCTAATCCTTTTGAGCAGCCTGAAAAATGCGTTGCATTTTCTAGGTAACTCATTATTCTCTTCGTCATGCGTTACCCACCAAACAAGACAGCTGATGTACATACAGTCTATCACATTCGTGGATTTGTGATCCGGACCAGCTGCTTTCTCCACAGGAACAAGCGTTTGTTGAGGCTCGCCTGCTCAAACTACGCGATACTGCTCAGAGCAACTGTAATGACTCACAGAAGTACTACCAGGTTAGGAACGGTTCAGCTACGTCGGTTTTACTCTAATAATCTTCGAGTACAGGTTGCAGTCGCCGTAGCATCCGATATTGTTGTAAACGAGAACGAGACACCACAAGAGGCGACGGACCGTTTTGCCGAATCGTTGCTCAGGTATTTCGAGAGTTCCACTTTTTGTGATGAGCATTCTGAACGGAAGCTCCCTTTCCAGACGCTGGGGTGTGGGCAACAAGGGGTGCCATGATGGAATTGTTTTGGCCTTTGTGAAGAACCTCAAAACCGTCAGCCTGGCCACCAGAGGTTCGACGCATATTGACCTTTCAAAACGCATGCCATACCTTGATGGGCAATCCCAGAAAATGTCGATGCACGCGTTGCAAGTCCCACATTCAAGGCACATGTCCAGCGTTCAATGAATCACGTATTCCTTGCGACCGACTCCCCTGCCGCAGCGGTGGCAGCCGGAGTGGATCTAGTAAACCAGTATCTCCCTCGTGCAGCCACTGGTAAGTATTCGTATGAGAGGTTCCGCCTGTGTCACTAAGGTGTCATTCGTATTTCAGGTTTGAGTTGGACTGCTACGATCCTTTTGACGCTAGCAGGGGTCTACCTTGCTTCTGTTGTCGGAGTCTACTACTCTCTGAACAATTTGATGACAAAGAGTTACACTGTCGAGGAATAGCTCCAGAAACCTAAAATCCTTTTAAAAATAAGTCCTTTCTTTTTTGAAAGTAATATTTTAGCTTGGTGGAAGATACCCGAGCCACAAAAAAACACGATATTCAAGTGATTCCTCCATCGTGGGGGCATATGTTGTCCTCAACCCTTTGCTACCTTTACGTGGATGTACAAAAACACTTTGTGTCCCCATAACTGTTCAAGCTTGTAGGTGACGTTCTTCCGCATTTGCAAAAGAATGCGTCCCCTAATCCCACAGATCATCTTCGCCACTTGGTCGCTCTTCACTAGCAGCTCCTGCAGGAAGTGTTACGCAAAGCAGGGGGCCATCGATTACGATCATATACAAGGACAGCCGTGGAAAATTCACATGCTGTCACAACGATCGGTAGCTCCAAGCATACCTGCTCAATCACCACCGAGCCATCTTCTTGGGTAGCCCATCCAACTGTTTCTTGTGTCACACGATAAGGGACATCTTTGTTGAACCAGCAAAACAAGTATGTCCTGTGAAAGCAGCAAAGCACTGCAGCACATCCGTGGATCTGATGCCTTTAACTCCTTGGTCCATGAAGTGTAGAGTGTTGAGGTGGTTTCAAGGAGGGCCCTGCGTAACCTTTGGTCCGACTTACCGTATTAGTTCCTCAACTTGTTGTACCTTTGACAGGCTTGTCCGCTGGCACGTTCACATTGCATTACAAGTGTAGCAGTCAATTGTCATTAGGACGAGCTCATTCAGAGCTATTTGTCACTACCTGGCTGCACCTTGCTACTAGTGCGAGCTGCCACCCACCATATCTGAAGGATACGTCCAGGGTCGCGAGACAGCCTGGTTGAAGAGGTAATCCATGAGCAACTCTGTCCCCCGTCTATATTTAGCAGAAACGTGAAATGCCCTCTGAAAATGTCCGTGGGACCTGTAGCACACGGTCATTTTTGCTCGACAGAGTAAACGGGCATACTGTGGTGCAAACTTGCACGTATCGTTACCCCGCCGTTGCTCAGGAAATTTTCCTACCCAAATTCTTTTTCGCGGGCATAAATCCATCTTGGATGCGATGCCAGATCAATCTGAATACGCACGTATTAGCATTCGATTAGGCCATGAGGAATCCTATCAGCAACTGACAGCGCTGGGAACCCTCACACTTTGCGATCCTGTACCTTGTTGAGGCATAAAATAATGGGTATTGTGCGTGCGCCGCCATCCACCTCAGCATAGCTGCTGTCAAGGGCCAATCGCTGCCTCAAAGTTCCCGAAATTCCGGCCTCCCGCATCTCATATAACGATGGAGAACATGCGACCACACTGGTCGGCTCCTCGCGTGAGCGCGCTGTGAAGTCGCCTGGTCCGTAAGACCCTGCGCAACACAAAATGCACCTCGGCCCAGGATATATGCGCGTGAACAAGACAGAAAGCATCACGTCAAGGGCAATGTTTTGAGGTGTCGAATTCATGACATTGCAAAAGCACTGAGACTGCATCGTTGACGTGTCTTCAAAAGCTTGCCAGAGTGCTGAAATCCGGATAGCGCAAGAGACGGCTTCGGCGCAATTGCGCGAACTACATTGAAAATATTCTGCGTGGGACGCTTGACCGTATCCACAACGAGAATGCCCAAGTCGGCGTCTTCCTAGTACATCACTCGCCAGCATAAGCACGCCTTGAATGCGCAGAGATTCAGTGTCCGATCAGAGGCAAGTAAAGGGGAATACGGCTTATGTTAAATGACCTACATAGCCCCGCCATGCGGCATTCACAAGATCCCTGCAAAATGTCTTTTTCGGATGAGATTCAATGATGCCTGCATTGAGCATGCGCAAGCCGAACGGGCACAGTGATTGCGCTTGTAATATTCCACCCCACAATTGCGCTCATTTCATCAGTGCCGGTTGAACCAACCCTCGAGGCCCACTTGTTCCTACCAAATTGCAGCGTGCGCCTTTATTTTTTGCCTAGGAGCGTTTCTACTCGTGAGCATGCAAACGAATCTAACCTGGGGCATCGACGAATATGAGTTGGTTATTTCCCTTCGTCACCATTCCACGGAAGTCTGTTCTGCGGGCAAAAGAGCGAGCAATCCCAAAGAAGACACTTATAGCATGAGTTGTTCCTTTCCAATTGCCAGGCTAGGCATAGTCAGTCTGCTGGCGAGGGTTCTGTCTCACCTAGTTGTGTTCACTTTGTTGGATACAGCCGAAACAGTAACGCCGAGAAATGCATTTAGCAAAGAGCTCTTCCCAGCATTTGGAGGACCGATGAGAGCAACGGTGAGGGACTTGGGGTGTGAAGGTTGGATGGGAGCATCCCAAGAAACAAATTGCGCCTGAGGGAGCAGCCCCGAAAAACGCAGTCACAAAAATCATCGCTCTGGATCATACATTTTGAGCTGACAACACAAGATACAAGAACTGTCTCAAGCTAATTAGCAAGGGGAGATCTGCTGCTGAAGCCGTACCTCAGCGGGAATTACACCTCTCACCAATGGCCGATGTACCGGGAGGCGAGGGCGAGATGCACCGAATGTAGATCTGGGTTCTACACAGAGCACGATCAACGATAGCTTCACATAACGCCAATCAGCCGTAAAGTCTCTACCTCAAAGCGACAGATTCTCAAGAGTTCCACTCAAACGGGCTGTACGCTGCTTAGAAACTGACGCTATGGAAGAATACAGTAGAATCCAGTGCTCACTGCCTGCTTACCCACGGCATCGTTAGTGGCTTGTTGAGCGGTAGCTTCTTCTGGGATTGAAAGAAGCGAGGAGCCTTTGACAATCTCATTTCGTGCCTGAAGATCGGAAAACCGCGCACGCTTTGCAAGATCCGTCGACCGAAGAGTCTCGCGTTACTCTCTGATCCTTCCACCCAAGTACAAAATGCTGCTGGTGCAGTCCGTCAAAACCCACTCTGTGATAGCGATCCATTATCGAAAAGGACCGGACTTGTACCAGCTGCTCGAGGCACGCATGGTGGCATGAACGTGATTGGCCAATGTGGCTGAGCTTGACGCCCTCGTTGCACTGCTGCCGAAAGCTTGTATCCCATCTTAAAGGGTCAAACTTACAATACCTCAACCATCTGTTCAGTTTGGAGTGGCGTCTAAAACTTCGTTTATGACTCATAGAAGCTCGACCGTTCGCCTGGGCTGTACGGCTGCTGGTGCACAGAGCATCGATTGGTGGAGTTGCCCATAAAGTAACCCCACATCTATTTCGCGGCCCACAGACCACAGTGCGTGCACTGGGAGCTTCTGTTGGTGGACAGGAATTTTGGTTTACCCTCAGGAGTCGCGTGGGGTGGGCAAGATGCTTGAAAGCCCACACCGCAGGAAGCCGACGTGCGGCTTCGCCTGCGCTCTCCTGAGCTGCATGAGTTATCATCTGTAGCAAGACAGTGTGGCACATTGGTAATCATTTAAAAATAGATTTGAGTTCGAGGTACGAGGCATTCACCCTGTGCCGCCGACGGCTCCACATGCAAAAGGCCCAGACCGGAGCGTCCTCAGAGCGGCTCGACAACACAGCGCTGCAGAGAATACATTTGTGAATAGCGTGCCTCAAACGCGTACTTTATCTCTTCCATATCTTAAAATGGTACCTAGGCTACTATATTCAAGCACATCTCCTTTGAGGCAGTGCACCGTTGCAGCTTTAACTCGCCCTGTCTTTAGCGGGTTCCGCTGTCAGCAGACTGTACCAGAAGGAATGTAAAAAATAGATCCTTATGCCTTTTGAAATGACTAAGGACATCTCCACATCGGATACTAATTGTGCAGCCCCTCTTGTATCCTTCAGGCGCCGTCGGCCGAGACACAAATACAAAGCCGATCATATGTGCACGGGGCAGCAGGCATAATCAACTGTTCTACGCACTGACTGAGTTCCTTCCAGTTCAGGGTCCGTATGGGTCCCAATGGAATACTTGTCTGAGCTGAGGGCAGTGCTCTTCGTGGCGAGCAGTGTGTATCGTCCACTATGCGGATGCCTGACTTCTGTACAGTGGTTCTAGCAACGCGTTGACTATCAAGCCACGCAAAGCAAAGTTTGTCACCTTTTGCGATGAGAGGAGGGTGGCAAAGCATACCCTGGTTGTGGGTACCAAAGCCACCCTTCTTAGGTCATTACGCTCTTAGCTGAGAAGCTTAAAGCCTCTAAAAACGCGGGCAGCACTTTTCTGTATGGGCACAGAGGCTAGCGCTGTAGGAATATTCTCTGGTTCCTCCTGCCACAGCTTGTGGCCAATGTGGTTCTTTTTCAGTTTGTCCTGAAGTTTCAGCAATTCAGCTTCATTTGCAACTTGCAATACCACGGTCCGCATGCTGCTCCCTGCAGCCAAGTATCTTCTTGCGGTCTCCTTGTCAGCCTCCATGGCAAGACCCAAAGCATCCACCCTGCAATGATGCAGCAGCACAAATGTGGCAGCTGCAAAGCTCGAAAATGCAAAGTGCATGAATTCAGAAACGGCACCAAAATCCCAGAAGCTGCTAGGATGCTGATAGTGTACACAGGGCGCTCGGCAACAGCATCCGCGCCCGCAGTTTGAGGCAGCGACAGTTCTCGACTATTATGATGGCTGCGTTGGCATTGCGATAGATCCAGAAATACGAGCTTTGGTATTTCTGTGGTGTGCCGATGCGGTAATAGGGGGGCTCACGCAGCATGGCACGCCTGGGCAACAACGGCGCCGAGAGGCCACTTAAGCTCAGTGGCTAAGTCCTGGCGTAGCACTACATACTGAATTAAGGGATCGTTCTGCGTTGTCGACAGTTTTTCCTGCGCAATCGTATCTGCAGGAGCAAATCCGGCCTGTGGATCTGTTGAGTTCTGCATTAGTCGGAAGGTCGTACGCACAACGCTTCTCCCTGCGCCTGAATGTTCGAATGTGCGCTCCGCAAGGCGTCGTCCTAGAGCATCAAACGGATTCCAGTAGCATGCACACGGCTGAACGTGGGTGCCTAAAACCTTGTCAACTTGTTTAGTTGAAGGGGTAGAAAAACCTGACTGCACAGATGCCGCAGTTGCTTGCGCATATGCCGCTCGGGTTACCGGGCCACCAAGAGCGAGGGCTGAACCTGAAAAAGCTGTGCTTGAAAGGGCATAAGTGAGAGGGGTTTTCCCGTAAAGGATTCCTCCCTGTACGGTGTAACTTTCAACTAGGAAACGTCTCGCCGCATGCAGAAAACTGAGCATTGGCTTTCACACAGGGCCAAGAAATTCCAACAAAAGGATAACTGAGTGCAGCAATGCTTGAAACAAAACAGAAAAGGAGATCCTGCGCGGACTTCAAGAGTCACACAGAGAAAAATATCCTCGTTTCTGTTGTTGGCTGTCGTTCACATCGTCCAGGGAAGCCCTGGCTCCTTCATCCATCAACGAGAGAACGATAAAGAGCCCTATCCTGCCGAGAAAAGTACAATTAATTACACCATTATGTTACACTTTTACAGGACCATGGGCTCTAAGGGCCCCACTACAGGAGGCACTGAGTATGGCCAGCCTGCGGTGACCAAGCTGTACAATGCAGCTACAAAGTTCTGACCATATTTCACAATTTTAGTGTAATAGTTTCCAACAAGATAGATATTTCTCCGGCATTTTTTCTGCTGAGGTGCTCTGTAAATAAAGTAACAGTCACCATGCAGCGATGTCCAACCTGGCTGCGGAGGGATCCTGTTCAAATTGTCCTACTTGCTGCCATGTTCTAGCATTTTAGTACTTTTTCGTTCGCTTGCCCTGCTCACTCAACTCAAGAGATATCGGGAAAGTCAAAAAACGGTATATTTTTGAATCCTATTGTGTCACCCATCAGTCGTCGCCAGCAGCCATTCTAAGAGAAATGCTGCCCCTCACATAGGCGATCGCTAGAAAGTACATGTAACCAATTTAAATAGCCACGTACTTAAGTAGCGTTGGTGTCTAAGTGATGATGTGCTATCAGACCATACATGGGGTCGCTAAAATATGGCCTCTTGCAGTCACCCCGCGTCTTGCCCATGGAAAGCCTACGTGTTACCCCGTGTCACGTTACTCTATTCTTGGCTCCGCCTCTGTTGAAGTAAGCCGTAAGCTAGTAATCGTAAGTGAAACAAGTTGATATGCAAGCGTTCACACGGCAGTTCCAATGCGTGGACATCAGAAGAATCCACCTTTTTCGAATTAAAATACACCGAAAAGGGTTCCCCTCCGCCCCCCTCCCCCTCCCAAGTCAATCTTTCTTGTGGAACTAACTGATCTAGTTGGCAAGATATCACGCCCCATTTGTGCCTCGCCCTTGAAGTAGGACGTTATGAGGGCCATGGGTGCCGAATGATTTGACGAAGCCGCCCGTGTCTCGGTAATTCACTACTTCCACATACATGAGACCTAAAGACATCGAGCTGCATGCCGTGTTCGACACCTACGTCGTATCCCACAGGAGCTAGACAGGAAAAGGAAAGCTATTCGAGAAGCCCAAAACCTTAGCGTCGCTGTGAAGTTTTCGGACGAGGGCGGAGATCCTCTTCCTTCATCTGCAAGGAACCAAACGCGCAAATTTTAAGACGAATTTTTCGCAGCCGTAGCTTGTTGCCAAGATCAACAGGAGGAATTTTGAAGATATTCCGAGAGACAAGGGTACTATGGCGTAATCGAGGAGCGGTAAGGGCATATCCCTACTGCGTGGATGTAGACGTGGTGCCCCTTGGCCAATTCCTGCTGATCTGGGCCCTGAAAAAGCACAGTGGAGACCGAACGCCCTGCTGCACAGCATTTCTTAAGCTCAGTGGCACTGGCACAATTTGAACCTGACACCCTTTGCGAAGAGGGAGCTGTGGGGCTTGCCTTGTTCCAGTCGTACGACACCGCATACGCCAGTGCTGTGGACGTCGGATCGTACTTCAAATCCGCGATCGGAGCGCCCGCGGACTCGAAAGTCTTGAGTCTGTCATCCAAAACATCATCGCAATTTCATTGTAGCATAGCATGTTCCCAATGGATGCGACATGCACAAAGCATATGGGCGCACTGTATCCTGACAAAAAACTTACTTTTGCCTTGAGTCTTTATCCCAGCAGATGATCACACCGTCAGCACCCTGAATCGCAGCAGTACAGCCATGAAAAAGGTGTCTTGGAGAGGAAAGGCCAGCGAAAGCGGTGCGTTGTCGCTGCACCCTTCCGTTCGAGTGGGGCCACCTTGAAACTATCGAACCATACCCCTTCAGCAGGCGAACGCGAACAAAGCATACTACGAAGGACTTCCATGAGACGTACACCAGTACTGAAGGATTTGAGCTTGTTAAAGGAGATCGCATTCACAGAGAATATCTGCATTCCCTGTTGAGGCACATCCTGGCGGTGGCACCGATAGCTAAAGTCCATGCTTCTGCAAAAATACACCCGGCAGGAAGGCTCCAAGCCTCGCACTTGCACTGATCCAGGAAGCAGCGCCACTAAAAAAGGCGTTTGAATCTCAGGATTCTTGCCTTTCCATTACACTTGTGCTGCGGTGGCCGTAGATGTTCACTGAAGTGAGCCCACGATCTCGAAACTCACTTGTGCTCTTCCTTGATGTAGACAATGCTGCACCTGCCCTCCACGCTGCCGATAACAGCTCCTGGAGACTGAGAAGCGTCGTCGGGGAAGAATGCAATAGAACGGTTCTGCATTTTCTGGTACTGAGACCCTGCCCGCGTAACGATAGGTATCGAGGATGCAGCTGCAGCACTGGGAGTTGTAGCAGCGAAGGCAGACTGGCCCTGCTGCAGAATACGAGGGATGTTTAGAATCAAGCAGTCGCGGAAAGTGTCGCATATTCCCAAGAAACAGTCATGAAAGGCTGCTTTGCATATCTGCACACGCGAAGAAGCAGACAAACAGCCAAATCCGTACAATGCAGACCTCTTGCATATGCACGCGGAAGAAACACACACAGAACAACTGGCATACTCAGAAATACGCCGAGCTTTTGCCGTCTCGCATCCCAGCAAAAATAGCGTTACTGACACTGGAGGCAGAGGCTGCAAGAAATGTGATCACGAGGGCAGTATATGTGTAGAGCTGAAGTGCCGGTTTACTTTTGCGCCAACATTTTGCTGCCAAACGGGATTAGGCTGCTTTCCATCCCACATTTTTACAACGCCATCCCAGCTAGCTGCAGCATCAACAACACTTACATAGTTACGCGCATACAGGTCTAGGCAGGCAGCTTGCAGCAGGCCAGGCATGTTTCTGAGATCGATGAGAAGCACCGCTACAGTATATCTACCGCGACAAGTGCATTGCGAAGGAAGGAACAAGCGGCACTGCTCGAAACTTAAGACGATATCCTTTAAGCAACTCTATCACTGGTAGTACTACTACACGCATTAACATGTAGAGCCACCAGCTGCCACACGGCAAGGCCCACTGCTTATGACCAGCTTGAACATAGGATTCCACGCCACGAAATTCACGGGGGAATCATGCTGAATCCGCACACACGAACGCAGGTATAAATACGCCATCTAACAATCTAGAGGCAGATCGGTTTCACGGGCTAGGGCATGAAGTTACTGGACACCTTAAACACTTGAAGCTGATCTGGCAGTGTAGCGTTTTCTTACTTGACCAATAACCTGCCCAGTAGATCGGCCGCTGATGAGGTCGTAAGCCTTGACCTGTTTATCACAGCCACCTGTTAGCAGCATTTGCGTGGTCTGAAATTAAAACATTCATGCGAAAAATACGCAAGTACCGTAGGAACAAGAACCCCCACACTCCAACGCCGAAGGCGCGCGACTTGCACATGCACATTTCCATCATGTGGGCTCCTACAGCTCTTTCGAGCCTCAGCAGCACTTACATCCCCAAAACAGCAAGAAAGGACAGGAGCCGTCTCAGTGAAAAGTGACTGAGGGTTTCCCTTGTACACGATGGGGGCAGTCGAGCCGAACGGCGCAGGCTGATTCGTGATTTGCCACACCCGGCAGGTTCGGTCCCAGGAGGCACACGCAAGAGCCTGCCCGTCTCCAGACTGAGTGTCACAATTCCACAGCACTTGCAGTGAAAACTCTCAAAGAAAGGCGAGGTGGAGAAGATCAAACTTCTTGCCCCCCATGTACAGCCGCGGGTGTTCCTTCTGCACCTGACCAGGAGGCCTCAGTGCTTACCCATGCGAGCTGAGAAACTGAGTCAGAGGGACCATTGGGTAGCTCTGACGAATTCTTCTTTGAGTAGTAGTTGACCTGGTCCGTTTGGGCCGAAGATCGTCCGAAATTGAATGCCATCTTGCTCGTGTATGGACCCTCCACCAAGAACGAGCACGGCGATCCTCTTGAACACAGCCCTGCACTACTGTAGTGTACTCGCAGAAATATCCCTTGGTCCCCCGGGAAGCGGGTGTGGAGAGGTTGGCGAAACAACACTTGCGTTCACAGGCCCCTGAAACAACTGGCCTGCAGCTGGTGTATCCGCCAATGCTTTCGCAGGGTGTTACGAAGGGTAAAAGAGCTGCACAGTTACAAGCCTTCTGGTAGACCTCGTGTTCTGAGGGACAAACGAGAATACCTGGTGACAGGTATGACCCTTGTTGGCACCCACTAGGCGCCGTGTCTTGTCGCACTGAAAAAGTTGTGTGGGCCTTCTTAGCTCCCAGTTGCGCCTTCTGCCCAGCTCACGACAGTCCAGAGGGACAGATTTCCTTGGTTTTAAGCAGTAAACAGGAAGTATTGCGGCATGGGGCCGCCTTGAAACTCATCAGTGTGCGCAGTGTTGGGCAGGATGACCCCCCACCAGCAATTCCTGTCACCTGCAAATCCACCTCTGGCAGGCTTCTCAACAGAAATAGACTGCTGGCTCAGCAGCCGTAGGCTCCAATACACGATGAAGGGAGACTTTGGACCTGCTGCTGCTAGATGCCGACGGGATTGCGGTGTCCACAGAGGCGAACCAGCGCGATACAGCGAGAGCAGTGGCCGGCAGTATGAGATAAATATGAGAGCGTGTTTTCATCTTGAAACAGAATCCAACAGGCAGTTTAGGCTCGTACCTGTGCATCCGTTAGTCCTTGATGGGTGGCTTACCCTGCATGCGCCCCGACTTCGCTTCCACAGAACCTGTTGGCTTTGGACCCCCTTCTCTGCCTACTTTCCCACTCTGTGCCTTTAATCGCTTAAAAACCCGCGTTTCATGAACTGCTTTTAGTGGAAGCTTCTAGGCACGCCACATGAGCCGTTGCGTTCAAGCAACTGTTCTAGTCCCCTCCAGTGATTCTCCATCGCAGACAGCACAGCAGTAGCCTTTGCCGCACTAGACTAAGTCGCAACATCTGCACAAGCCTAAGAAGCGCAATGGCGTCTTCAGCGGTAATACGGCCCCCAGCTCCCGACCTCACGGGTGATGGGTGCAAACGTGTTGGCAGCAGGAGGGATCAGCATGCGTCGGACTGCGTTCGGCTGCAGCCTGTGGAAGACAGCACATCGTGCAGTGTTACATTTCTCATCAATCTGCCTTGGGGCGGCACGGTGGCGTATTCCATGCCGCTGAAGGAGCTGCCTCTCCTCGCGGCTGACGAGGTACCTTCGCTGGCCATGCCTCCTAGCGGGCAGGGCGCATCGCCGTTATCAAGACTGCATGCGTCCACCAAGCTTGAAGTGTCTTCGGCTGGCCTCTATCTCCCAGGCTCCTTCCTTATTTCCCTAGCAGCGGCGCGTGCAGGGTTGCCGACAGCTTCCGCTTCGCAGCAGCGGTTGGTGCTGCAGAAGCGGGAGGTGTGCCACACCACCTTTGTACCTCTTGAAACGGTTATAGGGACTGCTGCTGCTGCTGCAGTGGCGGCTTCCAAGGGCCTTGCCCTCCGAGCAGCTGCAATAAACTCCCTGGAAAGGGGATGCGGCGCTCCTCTGTGTTCGCTATGGCTTCTCCTGAGGCTCCCGGGTGGGAAGGGTGGTTTTGGTGCGCTTCTGAAGAAGCAGCGAAGAAAGAAACGCGCCAATTTCTCTATTGACGCATGCAGGTAGGAATGGTATTTCGTGGACACTGCGCGGAGGCTACCCCAGAGTCGCATGATAGCCGTTCAAGGTTGAGCCGAGTGGACTCGTCCCTTCTTCAGCGTCCAACGGCTGTAGGTAGGTGACCTACCGTAGAGCTTCTAGCTCGCTGTTGCACACAGAGCTTTGCGGGCTGTTTCGCGTGCTGCAGAGATCTCACTGGAAGGAGAATCCGACAGGCCCAAGTGGTAGATCGCATAAAGGCATGGATGGAAAAGAAACGGAAGGAAGATGCTTTAGTCGCTGTGCTGACGCAAGAAACGCAAGAAGTAAAGGTACCGGTACGTGCATGCAGCACAGCGCCAGCGTGCGCCTTTCGCCCTTCTCTGCTCAGAGAGGGCCTTTGGGTTCCTTGCTGCCGAAGCGTCTCTTTCGAATGTCTGCGAAGCTGCGGGCGCGTGGCGGCTTAATCTCGGATGTGTTTTTCTCAGGAAGCGAAACCAACTGTCTCCTTGGACGCCGCTTTTCTTTCACAGCAGATCGCTCAAGTTGCGGAGATGCCCGACGTCGTTGCTCATGGCCTTCAACGGCAGAGCGCTCTAAGGTGTGTTTGTGTTCGTGTGTGTGTCTGTGTCTGTGTGTGTCTTCCTGTGTGTGTGTGTGTGTTTCTGTGTGTCTGTGTGCGTGTCTGTGTGTGTCTGTGTGTGTGTGTGTCTGTGTGTGTGTTCGCTCTTTTATTTCCTATTTTCTTTGTGCAAGTTTCGTGTATCGAGTCCTTCCCAATAAATCTTGTCTTCGTAGTGTATTGGCCAGCGGGCTGTACGTGTGCGCTTTAAGGCCCTGTTCGAAGAGCTTGTACCTCGCAAGGAGCTGTGTTTTTGCTGCTTAATTTTGTTGCAGGAGGGAGATGGACGCAGAAAAGCGCATTCGGGCGGCTGTGCCGCAGAATCGCGTTCTTTTCGCTCAGCTGCGTGATGCTGTCGAGCTTGATAGCGAAGATGACCAGTGGTCGGATACGGATGCAGAAGAGAAGCTTTTTGGTGGCGAGCAAGATATTAGGGGGAGCGGCAGTTTTCCCATCAGTGGTGGTAACACTGGCACTGAAGACGCTGGAAAGCTGCCATTCAGGTGCACTAGCAGCAGCAGCAAGACAGGTAGCAGCAGCAGCAGCAGCAGCAGCAGCAGCAGCCGGGCGTCAGCTGCTCTTGTGGTACGCGCCCATGGATCGAGTACAGTCCCTACAGCCAACAGCAGCAGCAGCAAGAAGTGTTCTTCGCAGAGTCCAAACTCGGGTGCCTCTGCTGTGGAGCTTATGCGGCAGCTAGAGCAAATGCGCCTGAAGGCGTCGGCAGCTCGGGAGGCAGAAGGGCAGCAACAAGCAGCAGCTAAGGCAGAAGCAGCTAAGGCAGCAGCAGAAAAAGTGGCACGAGAGGCAGAGCAACTGGACGTGCGCCGCTTCAACACCGTCGAGGAGCTGACCAAGGCCGTGGATGCTGAAGGTCCGCGCGCATTTGCAGTCAGCTCCTAGAACTTGTCTTGTTGTCTACTTGTAACTTTTCGTGTGGCGTCATTTTGGGGGGTTTTCACCCTTTTTTTCGCGTTGTCTTATTCTTGAGGCTGCTTGACCTTTGACTACACGCGATGCGAGGCTGATGAGGGGTCACTGTATTTGAACATTCATGTGCTGTTGCAGTAGTTAAGGAAAAGCTCCGGCAATTGGGTTGGAAGTGCGGTGGAAGACCAGAGGAGAGGTGAGCACGTGAAATTCAGCCAAAATAAAGTGACAAGTCACGGCGCCTGCCAGTCACCATCTGTTGGTGCATGCTGTTGCTTGATTACGCTTGCACGTCTGTCATCTGTTGGTTGCGTCCTGACGTTGCCGTGCCGCTTGTGTTTTCAGGGCCGCTCGCCTGCTCCAACTAAAAACAGTGGATATGGCCAATGTGCCCAAAGCGTTGCTGTCTAGACAGCCGGTTCGGATGGCTTGAAGCGTTGACTTTTGTCTTTGTGGCAAGCGACGTGAAAGCAGTGTTTGATTTTCTTTTTTTGTCGAATCTCTGAGGTACTACTGCGATCTTGGTACTTCACACGAAACTTTCATTAGCGTTTGTATTGTAACGCCACATCCGTCATCCATTTTAGCTAACCAACACGCGGGGCGCGGTAGTAGTGCGTAGTTGTGCCCATGAACGTTCAGCTAGCGTTCATCAGCTTTTAGATTCGTTCGATCAAGTCTAATTGTCAAAATTCACTCGCCTGTCAATAACACCGTAGGCCCTGTATGGACTGATGGCCACTGGGCTGTTCTAGCCAACACAAGGCATCTCATGATGAGCATGCAGCGTCGTAGTATAAGCACGAACCTTTGCCACAGATCCAGCTTCGCTTTCGAGTTCTCCTCAATAAAGTTAATAGGCATATTGTCCAGTTGCTTGTACGTGTAAATACAGTCTGCTTCGTAAAAGAACCCCCGTGACCCATTAGTATACTCCTTTAAGGTTTTAGTTAAGACACTGAAATTTAGACTCAGTACAAGAAAATCGCTGGATGTATCTCGGAAGTCTCTTTATGCCCTGGCTCCCCAGAGTTCCCACAGCAGGCGACAGGTTCATCTAGGGCTAGCGTAGCTGCTCCCTCTAAAAGCCTCGAGTGTTTACAGCTAGTTGCAGATAGCGAGTACCGCACACCCATACAACACTGGATTTTTTTGTATCGAAACACACTATAGTAAGCAAGATATCCTAGAGGACATACCATTTAGTCAGTTCTTTCCTAGTTCTTAGTCAAGCATAACTAGTGTAGTAGGTGTGTAAATGTATCGTAGCCCTCTACACCCAGGTTCTGGTTTGCTGCTTGGTTCTTGCTTTCATCCTAAGGCACAAGAATTGCCTCCAAAGCTCAAGGAGTGCTCCCATTCGCTCTCTGAACCTCATATCAACTATGTTTTGCGGATTCAGCGGTTAACTGTTTAATCGCGAAGTCGCTGCCCATTCTGCAACCACCTGTCCTGGCACTTCATGTGGACTCGAGATAAGCCGCTGATAAAGCTGCTGCTTGCCTACGTTGTGGCTTTTGAAATCCACAGTCTTGCATTTATCGATATACGGAGTTATCGATAAATTGCCATACTTGAGCCTCCCCGGCTCTTCCACGGCTTGTTTCTGACTTGATGTCGGGATACATCGATGTGTCCGAGTGCCTACGAAAGCTTGAACTTTAGAGGTTCTGCAGGCGGAAGAATTCCCCCTTATTGTGGAACCATCATTGAGGCGATTTCCCCTGCAAGAGACGCACCGCAAGGAACACATGTTTCTGTTTATCTAGGGGGAGAGGGGTACATCTTCAATTCGCTCATTAAATCTTCAGTTACTCGCGAAAACCTTTGGGCAGTCAGGTTCTCATGGTGAGCTTAAACCCACCACTCATCCTTAAGCTTTTCATTGGGTGATATATCAGGTACTTCTTGCAAGACATGGAGCTACTGCATTCACTTGCAGGCCTCCTTTGCCGCCCCAGTAGCTGTTGCGCCACTGGACTTCCATCAGCAGAGAGTTCTTCTCAAACTCTTGCTTACAGAAAGCACAGAATGCAATATCAGAGAGCTTGCTCGTAGCCAGGCAGTAGTTCACGGTAAACGTGACAACCCTCAGCATCTACAATCGATGGGGAAGCGGAAAACGTTGCATCTAACAAGGCTCTGCTAGAAAACGTAATTTTTCATTTGATGTTTCCGCAAGGTGGCAGTCGCGTTGAGACTCAGAGCAACGTCAATAGAAATTTTGATGTGTGTGGAGTGAAGTGTTTCCCACGCAAAGCTTTCATGGATCGTTGCAGCTTGCTGTACCCAACATGTACGAGGACTTAACTTCTGTGCAAGAATGTGGAGAAGATCGCACCACAAAGGCAAGCAGTCCCCATTGCTAGAAGCTTATGGGAGGCGTAATCTCGCTGTATTTGAGGAATATTATTGTACTAGTGTACGCATCATGCTGCAGGAGAGAGGTAGTGTGAGCCTGGAGGGCTCATGCGACAGGGGATCACCAAAGTCTTGCGGCATCAGATAAGTGGAACACGTTAAGATGCCCAGTTCCTGGCTTCTCTGGCTTGTAGCCTATCTGAAAAACGGTGTTAGCATGCTACAAACGAGCAAAGCATAACCTAAAGTCGATGATAACTTGCTAGGGGAATAGCAGCTGGGGTTTGGTCCATTGTACTTAACTGCTCGCTACATTCTCGGTGGCTAAGTGTTCACTTGGAAAAATCTGAAGGTTGTGGTAGATAAAAGCCTCTTAAATGCAACCCCCCGGCCAGCCATAAGCAGAATTTGTTAGCGAGATGGGATATGAATGCCATGTATGCCATTTTGGTGTCCACCTACGGCCCTCCTAGATCGATATCCAATCAGGCAGCAGTTGAATGTTGGTGTGTAGGGCTACGTTAGACTTTTGAATTCTCATCAAGTCATTTGTATAAAGTTAACTATCGGAAAAATCATTATTTGGTTCGGCTGTTCTAATATCCTGTTTGGGGAGTGCGGGAAGCCCTTCAAAAAAATACCTTATTGGCTTCTCTATAGTTTTCCATTTAGACTGAAGTAAACCAAATCCCTACGAACAAATATTGGATGGTACGCTGCAGCTAGCAGCAACGCATGGTGAATGCAGTCCTTCACCCCTTCATCCGCTATATGCGGATGCAGAAGGGCCTCACCTTTGCCTAGTACAATTGTCTAGCTTTGACCACGTTCCTTAGAAGGTCAACATGCTAATTATTGTTGGCAACAAGCCGAACAAGACCTTGGGGTGATAAAGTTGACGGTAGCGCAGCGCCTACTGGGGCGGCAAAAGCGGGCCTGCAAGCTGATATGAACGCAGTAACACTACATCTGGTAAAAAGTCTCACGTGTTACCCAATGAAAAGCCTGTGGATGAGGCTGCGCTAACCAGTAGAACATGACGGTTGACGGTGGATGAGGACTTGAAGTTTAGTAAGCAAATGAGCACAATCTACTTCCTTCGGCTGAAAGAAAGAGCCAAGTGGCCACTTAGAGTCAATGGACATCGGGGCTGTGCCAACCGGCCATACCCTACAGGCTAAGCTAAACGGGGAAAAGAGCAAGAGAAAATCAGCGCTCCTATGCAACCCCAGAGAACCTCTCAACAACGTACTTGCTTTTTTCGAAAGTTTGGCTCCTGAAATTCGGAGCTGCAAACACTTTCAGATTGCCTTAATCTCGAACAACGGGACTAGACCCAGCGGAAGAAAGTTGCGCCGTAGGCAAAGAAGCTGCATCAGGGAGACTAAATACCCCCAGTAGGCTGCGCCATAGTGAAGGGAGGAACGAAGGCTATATCCGCAAGCGGGGACCCACCACCGCTCAGCCCTGCACTAACACAAGTTCACATTGATGGCCAAGTGTAAGAACATTACTCAACACTGGTTATTGGGTGAGTCTGTTAATTGAGGAAAAGCCACAGAAGTCCAATCTACCTGCTCACGCCTTAGGGTAGTCCTTGGACTAAATTTGTTGACGGGCGGCAGACTGGAATGATTGGCATGGCTGTGGCGGTCAACTGTCTTTGCACGTCGGGATGTGGGCGTACTAACGCAGTCAGTAGATTGTAATTTCCACCTGCGCACCATGATGTGGTCGTAGGTATGCCATCAGTGGCCCAGTGGAAAGTGTGCATGAGGCCACAGCTGCGTGGTGTATAGGTCAGTGTGCCAGGAAGCTCTAGTAATCATTCATTTTCTTTGTGAAGAGCAGGCTGCAATTAGTGCCTCAACGCGGTGGGGTAGGGCATTCATGAGGGCACCTCAACAACGATTTAATGGAACGTATTTCGGGAGCCCCTCTCAGTGGTATTGGAACAGATTCTCTAATACTTAGTACAAGCTGAGGCTTTAGTCGAAGATAACACAAAAAAATATGTATCACGGGCTCTGGATATGCTAAACAATGACGAACCACCAGCAGTTGAGCCACCTGTTGGTCGTCCAACGCACTGCATTAAGCTAATGCCTGGGTGAACCTCAAGCAATGTTCTGCGATATTGGAAAGCAGAAGGGAGACCCAGCGGCAGGAAAATGCATTGTACGTCTTGATGAACGATGCAATTTGCATTACTGGGTAAATCTCCTTACCCCGTGCATGCGCTACCTGATATAGCTATCTTAGCTATGAATACTGGTCAAAGTTCGCTGGCTATTGTTGTAAAGGAGTTTCCCACAATCAGGTGTATGAGAAAGCGCTTCAGGCATGCTGTTTCTGCGCTTTTCCCTATGCCGTTTGGAGGCTTTGGAATCGACTATGCTGCAGGAGCTCGCTGTATTTGCATGCATTTCTTGCTATGTGAGACGCGAAGACACTGCTTGACTAGTGTACTTTGGCTCCCTTTACGCGCTTTACTTGTATTCTAATTTATTGTAGCACGAGGCTCATAAATTTTAGCCCTCCGACGACAGCAAGTCACCGCGCTGGCGCGGTCGTGCCGGGTGAAAGCCCCGTTCGTTGTAAGCTAGTCTCTGAGCATTACTTTCCACTGGGTTGGCTTTAGTCGTTGATCTGCACTTTGCTGTTTTCACTTTAGCTTTTTCCGCGGTTCTGCCTGCCGAGGAATTGGTGGAAGGGCAAGAATGCTTACGCTGTTCTGTAGGTAGTTGACCTCGACATGCAGGTACGGAACACGAAGGCGTCTCTTTAGAAGGCGTGCGGGTTAATGTGCAGAGGGCTAGGTCCTCCTTGAACCTTTCTAATTCCCCTAGATATTATCAATTTAGTATTAGGAAACAATCGAGCAAGTAGCTTGTCTGTTCGTAAATCTTGTTTATTGCGGTACTGTTGCCTCAATACATGAAGACCAGTGCTGTACGTATGTGTGGTAAAGAATGTGTGCAACCAGGCGTGGACGCTCGGAGTGCTTGGAGGGTGCAACAAAGTGCACCCTAGGAATTCCTCTCTCTAATGAGGGAACCATGAGGGGCGCAGGCAGGAAAAGACGAAAGGCTCTTTTGGTGATAGCACTTAAAGGAAAGTTGCAAAGGTTGTAGATCTTATTTTTCAGTCTCCTCCCACCTAAACGCATGAGGCTTTGCAACGGTCACGGTGAATAAAATAGGGGACACCTGGAGATATGAAGAGAGTGGAACATTCTCGCGCAGCTAGAATTAATGTCTCATAAGAGACTGCAGTGTTCAAGGACTTGATGCTTGGGTTCCAGCAGTTTAAGAGATACCCCAGACGAGGAGGAAAACTCAAGAAAGTTGTGGAAAACACCAGAACCTGCATGATGCTAGAGCCGTGAATGCCGCTGAAGCTTGAAGCGATGTCAATAGTGTGCTTACTGTGAAACTTTTAGCCGAGGACATTGTGACAGTTCTTCAACTGTGTGGTGTAGGTGTCTTACACTCCCGGAGGATTGGCAGCTGACAGACGACAATCCAAGAAACTTAGGCTTGAATGAGCATAATTAGCTTAAAAGCATGCAAAAGGTTTGAGCTCCAGATGGAATGAAGGACGTGCACCATGCTGAATTTTTCCTCGAAAACCCTCGTTTGCCTCCGCCGCACTGAGATTACCAACGATTTCTTGTAGGCCCCGGTGGTGCAGTATCTTTCGTCTGCTCATACAAAGAATAGAATATTTTGATTCTGCTTTTAAAATAATAAAGTATCTCGCTGTAAGCCAAAAACAGTTGAAACTTTTACTTTTGAGGAACTATATCAAGTATTCTCCACTGGCACACCAGTGGTCCATGCAAGTCGCATGCATGAAAACAGCATCAACGGTGTTATACTTGACGTAAAGGCTCAAAATACAAAGCGAGTGTATTTTAAATGAAGTTTTGAAAGTATATTTGTAAAATTTTGACGGGTTTACGCAATACTGATGTGTGCGCTGGAAACATTCAGTGCAAGTGGATTGGTGAAACCCCTGCTGGGCTGCCACAACGAAAAGCACACAAACTACAGGACATCACCGACTTTTGAGCTTTTCTGATCGATTAGATCCACGGTTGATGCTTTGTGCGGTTCACAACTTGGATATCCAGACAATTGACTCGACCGTCACTCCTTCCTCAAACAGGAAAGAGGCATTTTTAGGCCATCTGGTGCACAGGTCAAGGCTCCTTAGCTTTTTCTGGCTTAATTGTAAGGCTTCATTATCCACACGCAGTTTCGCACAATGTCTTCCCAATGCACAACTTTGTAACCCCCCTGATAAACAGTCTCTAATTCAGTCGGCCATATGTCAAGTGCGCTGCTTTCCTCAGACTGCCTATCGGGGGATAGCGGCGAGAGTTTTAGCTGCGAAGAGCCAAGATGTCGTTTAAAAAGTCAACAGCAGAGCCGATGGCTGCCAACCGAGCAACATCGAGCATGGAATGTGGAGGTCCAAGTCTGTATACTCATTTTGGAACCTTTCCCTCCGAACTGGAGGCCCAGCGTATGTCTTCTTTCTTGTATCTTACTTTGCTTTCCATCCAGCAGTCATTAACTTGCCCTAATGCATTATGCAAGTAGTCTAGGTGCCTTATGTGCCTTTGCAGCTGCAAATTTACTGACAACTCTTTTTGAATTTGCTCGTGTAGTACTAGCCATTTGTTTGTTTGTCAGGCTGTGTTCAGTGCTTAGAAAGGTGACTCTTTCAAACCAGACGCCATACCGGAGAATACAGTCTGGGTTCTCCCCAGAAAACACGGGGGTCCTCCTTGGACAACGTGACTTTGCCGCAACTCTTAGTCGACCAGGTAAAGACTTCATTGCGAAGTTTTTTTGAAATGGACCCTTTGATGATTATGTTTTCCATTTGTGTAAAAGTCAAGTGGTACATTTGAAGCTTTCTGCGGCGCCATGCGTGCAGCCGTGCAAAGGTTTGCTTCGTTACAGCGGGTGTCCCATGAAGTAGCCCAAGCACCCCGTGCTCTAAGCTCTTGCCGTGGGAGGGCAACCTGGGATAAAATATGCTGCTGCGGGCGAAGTACGTTGGAAAGCATAAAAGATGGAGAACTCAATAGCAGAAGAAGTGTAGGAGAGGGACCAACAACGCTGAATGAGCCACTTCTGAGGGGTCAGGAAGCATTCACAAGAGGTGGACGACGCAGGTCCGTGTGCAATTCCTCATATTCCCCGCTATGTCCGAAAATTTACCATAAAGCAATGCATCCCGCTCCTGTTGACTCTAGGGGCTGCTTAGACATCTTGTATCCTGTGGAAGCATACAGTACTGCCAGATCTGAGAGACTTGAACATCTTAATGGGTACTTACATTTGAAATTTTCTCGTGCTTTAGCAACAACGAGGAGGCTTATCAAGTTGGATTGTAAGCATAGCAGAGATACAAACTACATGTGAGTACGCTGTACTCTTAGTAAAATAAGGACAGGTACCAAGTGGTCTTTAAGTACATATAGCACTATCTGTCCGGTTTTCATCAAATCCTTTGCATGCTGTTGGCTATGCCTTGTGATCATCTGTGCTTTCAGAGTGTCACATTTTCTGCATTTGGCAGTAGGTGACCTGGAAAGCGTGTCCACGGTGCCGCCTTAAACGCAGCCAGCTCATATGCCGCGACTGACGGTCCCAGTTCCGGTTTTCTTCTCGTTTTGCAGTGAAAGCCGTAAATCCGGCCTCTATGTGTTTGTTCCTGCGGAAGTGCTGGGGTGTTGCCGCAAAGTTGTCATTGTTCGCAGAAATCGACCTCGATAGAGCAAATGCTTTCTTGCGGCTTTCATACACCGCGTTGAATAGTGCAGCTGTTAGACCTTTTGGCGCTTTCTTGCTGCGTGACCACATGGACCCTATTTTTTGGCCTGACTTGCAGTGCATCGGATCACTTGCAGATAATGGGTTATGAACTGTATCCGGGGTGTTGAGGGGAAAAGCTAAATGATTTTTGTACTCATTGGTTCCTTTGAAAGGGCTTTACCAGCTCTAAGCGCCGCTGTAAGGCCAGGGCCCTCACCCATAAGCCACCTACTGATGTGATACCACACAGCAGCTCTAACGCCTGCATCATATCTCCCTATTTGCAGCCACAATATTCCGCTTGGGCTAAAAGGATAATGCCTGCATGTTTCTAATATAAACCTTTGGCAGTGCTCTGAATTTCTCTGGCATCATGTAGAATTGTTGCGGGACCTGGTGATGATGGGCCTAGGCAGTGTTCGTCATTTGTGTCGAATGGTTGAATGAGAGTTGTTCTCGATTGTTTAAGGGCTTCTATGAAGCTTGTTCAGACGCCGACAAACACCTTTCCTACTAGTTTTCTGGACATTCTTTGCTACTAGGGTACTAAGTTGCTTTGATGTGTAATATCATACATGTGCAACATTCCTGACGTTCAGGTATCAATCCAAAAAGAATCCAATTTACTCCAAGTACCTGTTGATGTCAGGGTTTTGATGCTCGTATTGACCTGCACCTTTGCCCAGACGCCTCCAAATATAGTAACAAGTACAAATACAATATGATGGTGTTCGCCATCTTAGCAACCTCAAGGGACCTCGTTCCATACGTTTTGCTAAGTAAACGCACTTATCAAGCCAAATCGGCGAAGAGCAACAGTAAAAGTAAGCATGGGAGTCTGTTGACACTACAGAGCCTACTATGCCGTACCCTTTTGTCTTGCGCCCTGAAAAGATACTGTCACCGTTTCGCAGGGGTTGGGAAAGGTGCCATCTGTGGGACTTTTCTCGAGTCTGCGTTAGGAAGTTTTTGCAGCCGAGAACCGTTAAAAGCTTGAGAAAAATATTTGCTCCTCATCGAAATTAAATCCTCCCGTTTCTACTCCATTAATATGTTCCTAAGGCTGAAGAATAACAAAACGGATACACATTGCTGCACTTGACAATTAGCTGCATAGTCCCTCGTTTTCACGCGCCCTAGCATAGTTCACAGGGGGAGAAACAAATATTTTAATTGGGTGAAAATGGCTCTGATTCATCCAAAAATATATAAAGAGCGGGTTCTTGCGGGTACGGCGTTCGACATTTTGATTAAACATGAGCGAGCCGAGCCTAAGGGAAACGGTCTAACTGCAGCGTTCCGCCACACTGTCGAGGTCACGAACCCTGTCAATGTTCTTCACCTGCTTCTATTATGTTCACTGCACGCGCTTCTGAGTTGAAAAGCATTACACAACCACTATCTTTGCTTCTGAGCTCTAAGACGATAATTGCTTGCTCTGGCATCGACTTGCCACTCAGCTACCAAATGAGGAATGGAACAATGCACAACTAAATTGAGTACATAGTCAACATAATTAAAAGCAAAATCCGGTCAATAGTCTTGATGGATTCTAAATCAAGGGAAAGGATTTCATGTGTCTGGTAGCATGTGTTGATCACAGCCTGACAACTTGTACAAGGCCAAAGCTCTAGAGAGTCGGTGTGGTGAGCCGCTCATTTTGATCTACACATTATCCAATGGATATCAATTAAAGTTAAATGAGTGTGTCATGTGAATTCTAGGGTTGAAGCACTTTACTTTTGCTACTTTCGCGAAATGCAAGTAAGAGCTGCTGTCGTCGATTGGCACACCACTGGCCTGCCCCAGTCGCATGCGTGAGGCTTAGTAGGGTCACTCCCTGGGTGTGCCCCGTGAAGGGAAAAACACATACAACATAGTATAATTATATGCATGATTAACGAAATTGGAGTGGCGTTTTCATACAAGTGGTGTACTCAATCGGAACGACAAGAGCAATTGAGTTACGAGCATCACGTGGTGGGTTAATTCATGGATAAGTGCTCAGTTCAAGAATATAACCAACTTTTTTTTAATTCATCTATTTTGAAAAGTCCTTTTTTGTGTTCTACAGGTCACATGATCCAACCATCGAAAGAAGCATTTGCAGTGCCACCCCTTCCGCGAACAGGAAGCATCCAAATTTTAGCCATACAGGCTCGTAGCCACATGAATGGCTTTTCGTGAGACATCCTCCGCCACACACATTTTTGCCAGTGTGTAGGCTCCGTCGCAAATAGCTGCCACTGGCCTAGGTTTCTGAATGGCGTTTTTGTGTTGTTATGTCCTCTACAGAAGACTGTGCACGTTAAAGAAGGTTTGGAGAATCGGCCATGAAAATGCCATCGAGTGAGTCATCAGCTCCACCGGCTCTTGGTCCGCCGGCATTGTCGGGCGTTGCAGGACGCTTGTCAAGTTTTCCTGCCCCTCCAGGCGTCTTTTCGCAGCCTATCGAAGCAGAATGTAAGCATTCTCCTTCCTTTGTGTTTACTGAGAAAAGCAATCTTCGCATTATTTTATTGGCCAGAGTTTACGACAGCGCTCTTTTTGATGTCTGTACCGGATTTCCCTAGCAAGGTTTCCACGATCCCCTTCAGCATACCAGGGCAACTATTTGCTTGCCTGCCTACGCATGCGTGCAGTACAAACACAGTTATCTCTTTCAAAACAGACGCCCTATCAGCGATTGCAATCTGGAATTAGCCGAGGCGACACAGCTATTCTTCTGGGTCAAAGAGACTTCGCCGCAACGTTGAATCGGCCAAGTGAGAGCCATGTACATCCTTGTACTTGGGAAATCTACTGTCTGTTGTTGCATACCTGAACACTTTATCACGCTTAGTGACCGAACAGCTGCGATATGTTCCCGCAGTCTCGATCAGTGTTTACACGGCTATATTACAACAAGGTGATATGCTCAACAACGAGTTTTGTGCATATCATGTTAAACGCCTTTTTGCTGTATCTGGTTCACAGCAGCCAAGTTAACTACCCTTCTTATTGTTTCAGCTTAAGCAACCTCTTCAGCTTCATCATTGTTGTGCTGAGACATTTGGTCCTTTGTATGACCGAAAAACAGAATGCGGCCTTACAGTGGACAAGTTGAAATGGTCGTATGTATGCGTTTTGCTGCTTCAATAGTCAAGCTCATCTTTGAATCTGCAGTTGAAATCACGATGTCGTGGGAGAGCATATGTCGCACCGATGGGGCATTTTTCAGCTGTTCGCTGAATATTATAACTCTTTCCAGTAATCAGACGCCTGAAGGGTGCTGCCTTGTGTCACTTTTGTGCACAGTTGCCGGAGGAGGCATCGGACCAGATGGGAGGGCATCCACAGTAGGGCCTTCAGCAATATCTCAAATGTTTTTACCTGCGCCGTCGTCTTATGATGGTAGGACTAGCGTTACTAGGTTGCTCAGGCTTCCCCTTCTAAGTACACAGATGGTAGTCCGGGAGAGCTGCTGAAAGCAACGTAGCGTAAAGGGACAAGCTGTTAAAGTTAGGGGTGCCTGATTTGATTCAACTACCATAGTTCATTGTCGTTTGAAGAATGCGAGTTGACTTTATTCATCACTGCAGGCTCAGAGTTCCCGGCCGCCGAGCCACATCCGGATGATAATCAAGAAGCACTGAGCAAGAGGCACGTGCGCATGTTGTATATTATATTTTGCGCTCAAAAATTCTTCTGTGAACTTCTTGGCACTCTTTTTCTTGTCACATCCATTGCTTTGGCAGAAAAAGGTAGCCATGGGACCCTTTCACCGTTTTCTGTGTCTGCGGTGGTATATGTATTGACATTTTTGTTTGTGCCCATAAGTGGAGCTCATTTCAACCCAGCAGTGTCTACTGCGATGTTCCTAACATCCAAGCAGTTCCACTTCTTCGAATATTGCTCATACTTCCTATGCCAGCTGATAGGAGGCACCGGCGGAGCCATAATTGGCTGGGCAATTATGGGAGAGCCGCTTAACATCCTTCCTCTTGATCCTGGGGCGTCGTCGGCTAGGTCCATATTCCACGAGGTCATCCCCACAATCCTGCTTATCTATACATGTCTTGTGCTTACTTTCGCAACGAGCGCTGGGGATGTTAGCCTTCTCACCATCCCCTTGACTGCCTCTATGGTTGTACTGTTCGGTGCCATTGCCGGAGCAACAATGAACCCCGCGGTAGCGACCGGTATCTACATGTCTCATATCATTGTAGGGAATTACCATGTCCTAACTCGAGAGATTCTGATCGGTATCTTATGCCCTTTCCTGGGAGCGCTCCTTTCCGTCATTGGCTTTGTAGTCACCCATGCATATACTCATCCCCTTGAGCTCCGCTTTATCCATTTTACATAAAAATACCATGCGGCCGCTGAACACATGCCAGCTATATTGCGTTTTGAAGCTGCTCATGCTCTTCTGTCCTCGACCCCAAACTCAGCTGCAGAATCCCCTGCCCCTGGGACTCGCACACCTGTTTAGCGTCGCGCAGCCTGCTTGTTCGTCACTTTGCGAAATGGCGAATGCAGACTGGCGGAATACGAAGCTTCGCTTCCACCTTTCGTCAGGGACGAAGAGTTTTGCTATAATTTATGCAACGAAGATACATCAAGGCGGGAGGGTTTTCTCACCACCCCAGCAAGGCGCTCCTCCAAAACTTTGATTTGCACGCCCTTTATTGGGACACACCATAAGTGCCTTTCTAGAGCTGTATGTGCAGAGATTGGCTTGTGAGATGCGGCTCGGGTATATCCTGTACACCTTCCGAACAACTGCATCTTAATGCCAGCACACCGTGATCATGCTTCGCCACTTACCAGGGTTTAACCACGGCGTGACACGGTTTTTTTAAACGCTAGAAGTGATGCATCTCATTGGCCGTGTGCTGCGACCAGATGGTTCGGCCAGTGAATAATAGGCTCGGCAGACCCTCGGCCATGACTGCCACTTATCTGGCGCGCTATCGGTGTCCGAATTGCATTCGATATTGTGTGACGTGCCAGACATGTCAAGGTTTGCTCACACTTGCTACAGTCCAGTTGCCCACTAGGCGTTGTTCACCTAAAGGTACGAGCAGTCCCCTTTGCAACTCGAGGTGACAGATCCGTAGAAATGATACTTCCCAAGTATTTCATGGCCCTTCATATGCAAACAACGTGCAACTGCACGCGCCAGCGTCTGCGGCCACGGGTACACAGCAGCGGACAAATGCACCGCCTGCGAAGGAGCCATTGCAATTAAGTGATTTGCATCTAGATCAGGTGCTGACGGATGGCGGAACGGCTCCACTACAGCCCCGCTAGTTCGCATTCTTTGTTGAATGCCAAGATCGCCTCCAAGTCCTGTTGATCAGAAGGGTCATACGGCTCTGCATGTTGTCCACTTTCTGTCTCCTCAGTAGCTGACGTAGCTGATTGTGCTTCGGCTGAGGCTGGAGCATCCGCTGGAGCTTCATCCTGAACCGTATCATACTGATGTAACTGCTTTCTCCACTTCTGATAAGCTCTCTGAAAATGAGCCTTGCTGCATCGCAATTTTGCATCTGGGGTCATTGGATCCCCTTCAGAACGGCGCTCCGTCCCAACCTGCTTCAGGAAATTACGGTAGCCAGCAGTAGCCTTGCCGATGGCGATGTCTTTCATTCTTGCACATTCGCGTCGCTGCCATTCTTCTTCATCCTCCTGCTCCTGTTGCTCCTTGCTACTATTCACTCTCGCCTGCTGCTGCTGCACCACTTGAGGATGCAGCAAGCCAGGTAGCGGAGCAGCTGTGCCGGGGGGCAACCCGACCGGCATGAACATAGGAGAAACGAGACCTGGCAACTGTAGGAAAGCAGGGGCACCCATCTGAAGTAGCAAGCCTACACTGGATGATCCTTCTGATGACGTGCGCGTAGTGCCTGATCGGCGTCGATTCGCGCCCTTCGCGCTGCGGCGCTTCGCCTGCTGTCCATGAGAAACAATGGCAGCATCGATACTACCGGCTTTTTCGGGAAATTGGCCATCTACGGACCGGCGAGAGAGTGCAGATTTGCGTCTCTTGCTATGGGGGAGTCGCTGACATGGAACCTCCTGAGCAGCCGATGAACACCCGTCTTGCGCAGGAGCCTCCGAGTTTTGCATGACCGCAGAGGGGCCTCCGCTTGGAGCATCAGAAGTCCTCCTATTCCTCTTGGCTGGCGTTAGAGTAGCCGAGTCCAATGCTCCATTCGCCAGGTTCCGCTCCCGTCTACCAGCTGTCTGATGCTCTTCGCCAGCGCCTGAACTGCTTCCATCGTTTGGCGATCCCACCAGCAACCCTTTGAACCCCGGCATTTTCTCAGCACCCTTCCTCTCTTCTGCAGGACTTGCCTTGCTAGAATCCGACTTGATCGATGAACAGGCAGCTGCTGCATTATCCGTGCCTTCGCTACAAGGGGCTCCAGGCTTGCTGGAATCCTCACCAAGCGCAGCCGCAGCAAGGAAGTACTGGTTCATCCCTGCCTGACTGTTTTCAAACTCAGGGAGAACAACAGCCTCGCCTGGGGCATAAGACTGATCTGCCTGCTCAGCCTGAAGCAACAGGGCCGCATTCGCAGTGCTCCCTGGCGCTGTTTTGCTGCGGCTAAATGACTCCGTTGACATGTCCGCCCAGCGGATTCCCGCACGAAAAGCCGCCATCTTCTTGGCAGGACGGAAGAGAGCGGATGCGCAAAATAATATAGTGATAGCGGTTTCACAGTGCCACCTGAGACTACGGAACATCACATGCACATAAGCGCCAACGCTCCACGACAGACACCCTAGCCGTAATATCTACCCTATGATAGAATCCGCACCAGATGGAATCATGAGCCTTTGCTGCACATTCCCTTGCCCCCCCCCCTTTCCCGTCGCCTTGACAAGTGGTACGCTTTGTGTTATCCACTAATCGCCATAATCCAACCAGTACATACACTTAGGGCAAAAGGCTCCTGGTAACCGCCGAGCTGTTCTCATATTCTAAGACATACCACTGCTCACATCCACCCCTCAATCTTATCAGGGGCAGTATGGCTCTACCAGCCAAGCCCACACAAACATCAAAGTGTCTGAATATGTTATAGAAATGATATCTGCGATTTGACTGTGGTTATCCGCTATCTCACCTGAACTCGAGGGGGCTGCTTGGGGGCGTGTAGGCACTGCGTGAGACAGAGTCAGTGCGCGGCACTGGATCCAGCAGGTGAAACAATCTGGAGGTTGGTAAGACGGATAGCAGCACAATGCGAATGAGCAAATGAACTTTTAGGCTTGCTCGTCGGAGGTGTTCGTTCTGGTCTTTACAGTGGTCGGTTCATTTCCTGAGGCGGCTCCAAATGGATTTTTAGCGCCCCAGATTGAAATGTTAATATAGAAGAAGCCACTTTGCAGCCATCCAAAATGAATCTACAAAGCAGAAAATGAAGAAACTACACACCTGAAGGGTCGTCGAAGGGCAGTAGATGCACCCTGGAGGCAGCGGGAAAGAGCACTGTCAATTAGCAAGAAGTAGGTGAAAGAGCAGGATTACAGTGGATGGCGATGAAGTAAAGTAGGCCTGAGGAAGCCCCTGCTGTCATTTAAATACTATGCTTCTACAGGAAATGCAGCTGGGTGCCTTTTAGCATCGTGAAAGGGTGGGTGGGATGTACACCCTCCCCATGCCGGACTGGAGGGGGCCGAGCGAAAATCCTCTATGTGCACAGCGACCCTGCTTAATTCGCTACAGGATCTGTTTGCTGAACTGACTCCTTCTATTTGCACAGCAGAGGCTAATTTCGAAGAAATACATTTGTGAAACTGTAAAGTACGCCAGTTCGTCACCCTTGAGTCCCTTTGGCTGTGCTTTAGATAACAAAGTAGCAGACTAGGAAGTTTACGAAGCAGGGATAACCAGACTCAGATGCGAGCCAGCACAAATTCAGTGTCCTGCTTACAGGAGTTAAAAGGGTGAACTTGAAAGAATGGTTTCAAAGCTAGCTGTTTCAGTACTGGGCAACTTACTACGGGGATTCCGCAATACATTATCGAACCACTACCACATAGTAAGTGAGCTACGATCACTAACAACCTCCGTATATAAATCAAATTCAGTGTAGCGGACTCTGTGCATTTGATAGGTGGAAACAATACCGATATGCATATAGTACAGTGGATGTATAGTATAAAGGTTTATGGAAGGTGCTCGTAGGCCAACGCCACTGTGCGCATGCCTCTGTCCGTAAGGTCAAGTGGCTGCCGTAGCCTTCACTCTGGCCATTCACCCCCTCTTCATCTTTGGACTATAGAGCTGTGTGGAAAAGGGGGCGACAGCTCCTTTTGGGGGGCACAAAGTAGACGTCCCTTCGCTTGGCGAGAGTCTAAATAGCCACAGCTCTTAAACAGCCAAACTACATGGAGCGAAGCTCCCAGACCTTCGCCCTCTTCCTTGAGTTCATGCTGTGCTTGTCGTTTGCAGAGGAAAGCAGACTACTACACAAGTATAGCCGACTTAGCAAACAATTTCACAACCTACATTAATTGATTAAAGCACTACACGCACATCACTACAAATAAACTATAGTAACACTTCTGAAGATAAATTAGAGTGTGTCCTAGTTGTTAACCAGTTCAAAAGGTGCCAATACAGAAAAAAAATAATATCCCTCATCATATGTGCTCTTTTGAAGCCGCTGTCTCGATCTCTACGCTGCAGGGATCGTTGTGAATGATCAATATGCATTTGTGACGATGAAAAGAACATATAAAAGTTTGCTATTGTTTGGCTTATCTTCAATATAGTTTGTTGTAGCGGGCTTATTTGCACTAAACCACTTTTACTGCACGGGTAACGGTTAGCAAGTATTTCGTAAATAACTGGCACACTGACTTGTCATTTAATACATCCTATTTGTTTCAGGCTAGCCTTAGTTTGATATAAGAGGACGCAATGGTGCGTGTGTGTGTATAGTCTGAAGGCTATGTGCAACTAGCAGTGAACGCTCAGAGTGTATCAAGGATGCAGCTGCGCGAGCCTACCTGTTCCTCCCCCTTCCACGTAAACTCCGAGCGGCATAGGCAGGGGAAAAAGAAGCCTCTTGTCTAAAATCCAGCTAATGGCGTCTTAGTAACCTTGACCCTGAGCCACAATTCATTTGCATACCTACAGAAAGCCTTGGATGGTGCGTTGCAGTTGGCAGTAACGCATGGTTATCTGCAGTTCTTCATTCCTTCATCCGCTGGCTGCGGATTCAGTGGGCTATGACGTTTGCCTAGAACAAGTGTCTGGCTTTTGTCATGCTTTTAGCAGACCGATAGGCTAACCATAGCTGGAAATAGGCTGAACAAGACCTTTGGGCGATGGAGTTGACAGTAGCGCAACGCCTACTGGGGCGGCAAAGGCCGGCCTACAAGCTGATGTGAACGCAGTAGCTCCACTTCTGCTTAGAAAGTCCTGATATGTCACCCAATTGAAAAAATTGTGGATGAGTGGATGAGGTTATGCTTACCGAGAAAAATGACGGCCGACCCGATGGGCCAGAAATCGAGGATTTTATCAGCTTATTGGAGGTGTACTTCGCTTTGTACCCCTAGACGAGCAGAAACGCGTAGGCTTTCCTGAAAATGCCTCGAAGGGAGGATAGCTTTTATTGTGGCTCCAGAATGGAGAGGAATTCTTTTGCCTGCATGACTCCTAACGTTCAAACCTTCATAGACACTCTGCCACATCGGTGTACCCCGAGATCAGCTCAACAATAGGGCGTGGAAGAACTGGGGAAGTTCAAGCATGGTAATCTATCAATAAATTTATATATCGACAAATACAAGACTCTGGGTTGTTAAAGCCACAACATGGGCAAACAGCTGCATAATCAGTGGGTCATTTCAAGTCTACGTGGTGTCCTGCGAGGTAGTTGCACAATGGACAGCGACATAGCGATTAAACAGTCGACCGCTGACTCCGCAAAACATGGATGATATGAGCTTTAGTGAGCAAATAAGTACAATCCATGCATCTTTGGCTATAGTAGGAGCCAACTGGCCACTTAGAGTCAATGGACATCGGGGCTGTGCCAACCGGCCATACCTCACAGGCTACGCTAAACGAGGAAAAGAGCAAGAGAAAAACCAGCGCTCCTATGCAACCCCAGAAAACCCCGAGAACCTCTCAACAACGTACTTGCTTTTTTTCGAAAGTTTGGCTCCTGAAATTCGGAGCTGCAAACACTTTCAGATTGCCTTAATCTCGAACAACGGGACTAGACCCAGCGGAAGAAAGTTGCGCCGTAGGCAAAAAAGCTGCATCAGGGAGACTAAATACCCCCAGTAGGCTGCGCCATAGTGAAGGGAGGAACGAAGGCTAGATCCGCAAGCGGGGACCCACCACCGCTCATCCCTGCACTAACACAAGTTCACATTGATGGCCAAGTGTAAGAATATTACTCAACACTGGTTATTGGGTGAGTGTGTCAATCGAGGAAAAGCCACAGAAGTCCGATCTACCTGCTCACGCCTTAGGGTAGTCCTTGGACTAAATTTGTTGACGGGCAGCAGACTGGAATGATTGGCATGGCTGTGGCGGTCAACTGTCTTTGCACGTCGGGATGTGGGCGTACTAACGCAGTCAGTAGATTGTAATTTCCACCTGCGCACCATGATGTGGTCGTAGGTATGCCATCAGTGGCCCAGTGGAAAGTGTGCGTGAGGCCACAGCTGCGTGATGTATAGGTCAGTGTGCCAGGAAGCTCTAGGAATCGTTCATTTTCTTTGTGAAGAGCAGGCTGCAATTAGTGCCTCAACGCGGTGGGGTAGATTATTCATGAGGTCAGCTCGGCAGCGCAGTAAGGGAGTATTCTGAGCGTGCGTCCCGTCTATGTCAGGTGATTTTAAGTACGGAGTCCAATTGAACCTACAGCCGAGAAAAAACAGAAATGGACATGCACTGAAGAAAATATCGCTGGTGTGCTAGACGAATAGGGCTTACTAGTAGGCCAGCCACTTGTTAGTCGTCCATCTCTTCGTTTTAAGCAAATGCCTAGGTAAGCCCCAAGTTATGCTCCGCTGTATTAAATGCTCTCACAGCATGGATAAAAGATTGAAGAGTATGCGAATTCTTCGAAAAAAAATCACATCACATAGGAATCGGCCAGCACTCTGGGCATAATCCGGCGGTGGTGCCAGGAAACAATGGAAAGTGGCGCATGTCGAATAACATGAAATCCCCTCCAAAGACTAATGTGGAGAGGCACTTGATGCCTCATATTGGCGAATATCTTGACAAATTACACGGTGGGTGAATTCGTGCCAATTTATTAACCCTATTGACGGACACAAAACGGTGTTCCAGGCTTGCGCTCGCAAACTCGAATCTTCCTCTATTCCGTTTAGACTTGCCAAGACCCTAGATGAAAGATAAGGGCGTTGGTCGGGACTACAGTGATTCTTTTAAGAAGGATTGGACGACAGCCAAATTTAATGAGTTCTTAGTATTTAACCAAAACGCTCAAGAACACACACAACACCTGCGGCGCACACAGCAGATTCTGCGGGACAAGCAGTGGTATAAAAACACATGCGAGTGTTCGTTTTTCACGTCAGCTAGTCTGTTTCCGAAATTACGTGTTCTGAGGGCAGTTTTCGAGCAGAATAGGCAAAAATGAAAGCAACAGAGGAGTTTCCCTTTTCGCACTCGAAAGGACGTTGCAAAGTTCTACCGGTCTGCAACTCACCACCGAGACTTCCTTCCTGGACTTGCACGGGTCTCTTTTCTTTGATATTGATCTGCTTGGAAGTCCAGTGTCTGTGAATCAGGCAGAGGACACTGCTGCTGCAGAGAAGACACTTATCGACCTCCTGAAAACTTCTTCGGTACTTTTGCTGCCCAATATGATTGTCGACTTTGTCTGACAACCGATGCTAGTTACACAGCGGTAGGTACTGCTCTGTTTTAGCACGTTAGGCTCTTTAAAATATTATATTATTGCTTATTACTCCACCGAAAGCGAGCAGTGGCATTCAATGCGGGAAAGGGAACCCTATGCGGCCTGATGCGGTGTGAAGATGCCGGCTGTAGTAAATAGGCGGCAATGTACTGTCCGGACGGGCTACTACCCTTCAATGTACCGCCTAAGAAGTTTTAAATACCTCTTTTATTGCTATCAACTGGATTGGGCGCATTCTGCAGGCGCCGCTTGACATGGAAGTAATGAAGAATATCATCCATGTAGTAGCGGAGGGGCTCTCGCGATGCCAAGCAAAGGACCATGGTACACGACAATCGTCCTTGTCCATAATAATAAAACTTTTCAGTCTAGATAGTGGTAGTACCATTTTTTGGCATCCGTGAATCCACCACAACCGCCACAATCAAAAATGGCAAAAGGATGGAGCACTACCGCGTTGAGGGTGGCTTGCCGCAGTTCGAACAAAGCAGGGTCTCCCTCTGCTGTGCATCCCGACTTCGGCTCATAGTGCCATTCCGCGCAAAGTACGTGTATATGCTCTGTAGGGGCATAACGGAATTCATATTGCACTGAAAGGCCTCGGCTTGTCTATTTGGTGGCAAGGGATATTCCCCGCGGCAAAGGTGTATTCATCGAAATGCCCAAATCTTCCGGCAGCTAAAGCCATGGAAGTCTTTTAAATCTAGTCGTTGCCAAACCTCACGCCTTCTGATAAAATTTGGACTGACCTGACTACGAACTTTATTGTCGGACTGCGAGAGATCAGGGGTTATAACAGCATCTACGTTGTTCTCGACCGACTCAGCAAGCATTCTCATTTCACCCTTTTGTTCCAGCTCTGAAAAGGCTCAGGAAGCTGCACATTTATTTTAAGCTCATAACTGGATGCTCCATGGATCGCCTAAGGGTGTCAATACCGATAGAGATCTGAAGATAGATCGCTAGTGTGTCCTGGCGTGCCTTTTTATGACTTGCTTGCACAGTGACCCTACAGCCTACTACGAATAACCCTAAAGGAGAGGGGCAGACGATGCGCACCAGCCGCGCGCGTCTGCAGTATTTCCGATTCTTTGCTCACGAATAGTTCAAGTGCTCGGGTCAATTTTCTTCCTATTGATGAATGGGCTTTCATACAGCAATAGTCGAGGTTGCTCTCCCGCCTCGCTGAGGTGTGATGAGAAACGCGTATTTGACAGGGCCCTCAACCTTATGGTTCGAAGCCAGCAGCCACCGCAGCAGCAGAGGGCCTTAGAGAGGTGCTAGCTAGTGCGCCCCAATGGTTGCGCAGAGTCAAATAGAGGCAAGCACGGAATTAGGATAAGCCGCGGTTGACCGTGTATTCTGAGCGTTAATATTTGGTCCTGGTAGAGCGCCTAGGTGCGCGAGAAGTGGATTCCATGAAGAGGCTAGAGGGCAGGCGGCTAGGATCATTTGCCATTCTCTCAGGAGTCAATGCTCCGTCCTACTCCATCCACTTCCTTGAGAGTTGAGCAAGCCACAAATTTATCAAATTTGCTTTTCTAGAAACGTTCCGTAACTTTTAAGTTATTTGCAGACTTTCTTGCGTAGGCAAGCTATCCGCGTGTAGGCGAGAGATCTACAGGGTGCCATAGAAATGCTGGATTGTAAGACGATGGTACGCCGAGAGAGCACCCTAGACGGTAATTCCTGTGAAACATTTTGGGAAGCGCAAATATCTGTGATTGACGAAGGAGTATGTGCTTGCTATATTGCACGCTAAAAATTTCAAGGTTTTGTCTGCTTAACAAGGCTAGCACTTATAGACGGAGTCCCTCGAATTCCTTGACAGTTCTCCTTCCCCGGTGCACGCGCTGCCTGATATACCGACCTTCCTATGGTTACTGCTCGAAAAGTTGGTTATTGTTGTGAAGATGTTCTCCTCGGTCGGCTGGATAAGCAGGATTTATCAGGCATGCTGTCTATACTCTTTTCCTCATGCCTTTCGGGTTTTGAAGCCGACAATACTGCATGCGCTCGCTGTATTCGCATGCAGATCTACAATATGAGCCGCGGACGCACTGCTCCACTAGTGATGATTACCTTCACAGAGCTTAATTGTATTCCGTTTCATCGTGGCACTAGGCTCACGCATTTCAGCTCTCCTAGGACAGCAAGCCATCACACCGACACGGTCATGTTAATTTGGAATCATGTTCGTTGTGTTTTAGTCCTTGTTTCCAGCGGGTTGACTTGAGCAGTTAGTTTGCACTGCTTTCTCATTTGCACCTTAATCATGTTTTCCGCCTTCCGGTGAAGTGGCGATACTGCAGGAACGCTTCCGCTGTTCTGGAGATAATTGTCTTCCTCGTGCAGGCATGAGACACAAAGGCGTGTGTTTCGAAGTGTGCGGGACAAGATGTAGCGGGCTAACTACCACTTACGCACTTTTGACTACAGTGGTTACCTTCTGCTGAGAACTCAAAGAATTGCCTACTCGGCTTTTCTGTGTGTACACCTTGTTTACTCCGGAGTACAGTAAGCTGCGTACAAGGCAATATTGTATGCGTGTGTGCTAGGTGTTATGCGCAACTTTTGTGGGAGCTCGGAATGCTTGAAGAGTGCAGCTATGTGAACCCTAGCTGTCTCTCTTCCCTCGTATTGGGAACTCTGAGTGTGCGGGTAGGGGAAGGATGGAATTCTTTTGGAAAATGGTCAATAACCCTAGGAAGCATGTAAGGAGTGTGAACTTCGGTGTCTTCCTACGGATTCATCAAATGGAGCTTTGCATTTTTTGTGTGAGTTTTGAGTTGTGATGCGCGGTCGAATTTGTGTGACGCCTGGATCTGTGGCATCCGGGTATAGTTATTTTGTGTTCGCTGACGACTAACATTAGCCTTATGGCTAGCAGTCCGGCCAAACACAATCCTATTAATACTTCGGGTTATCCTGCCTGAAAGTCCGAGCTATTCAGCCACCACCATTAGGTAGGCTCAAAAAAACTGCTTTTAAGCGGCCATAAAAGCCCTCAATAAGTAAAAGGTTCCAGATAAATTAGTTGTGCACTTTCCAGCCGTTTAAAACCAGAATAAACCACACTTAAATATTTTGGAGGAAAAGAATCGACTCAAAGGCCAGGGGAGTTAGGTGAAGCGTGACTTTCAAGGATCGATTGAAATCAGTGGGACTAATTTCTTGGGGGAAGCTGGCAAGAAGGCAACTGATGCAGCCACCACACTTCATCGAATGTAGAAGGTGACATTGCACTCTAAAGTCCATAAACGCTGCAAATGCTACAGCATATTGAGCTTCAATGTTGCTTTTCGAAGGCACATGTGCATGCCGTGCACGCAGTAATTCTCGCCAAAGCGCTCCATGTGTGGAACTTCCCGTTTCAGAGTTTTGTCAGCCTTAATCATTCCACGCTATGTGTTGCTTGTCGAAAGCTTTACAATGACACTGAAATAGCTGGTTGCTATAGCCCATAAGCTATGCATGCGACTGGGCAGCCCATTGGTGACTCTGACCTGTGGGATACCATCAAACACTCATGAAGCGGCCCACGAAGTGGAGCAAAGTGCATTTATCAAGCGTCATGTTGAAATATTATTTGTAAAATCCTCATATTTAGGAAATTCTAACGGTGAATCGTGGCTAGAGACATGCTTTGTGACAAGAGCTGATGGTCACTACCACCTTTATCCGCGGGTACGCGCCGCGTTATCCAGTAGCCTGGTCATCTGGTTCTATAATGTTCAGCCGATTCCTTGTGCATTAGGCGTGTGGATCTGGTAATGAGGATATGAGTTGTATTTGCATTTCTTTTCTCGTCAAGTTGTATTGTAGCGCAACCTGATTGCCTCTGTTTCCGGGCCGGCGCCGTCAGCCCAACCAAGAGCTGCTCATATTCTTAAATACTTCACACTCACATGTTCTTCCATCTTGGCTTACCATGCAATTCAACAGCAAATGACTCAGCTAAATACCTAAGCCGCACTCGGCTCGTTTTCTCACTGAACCGCGCTTTTTCAGAACCACTTCTTACTTTCCGTTACAATCAGCTTCTACACCGAAGCGAACGCTGTTTCCAGCTAAACTCTAGACGCGTTGATTCACAGTTGTGTAGGGTTTGGCCGTATTTTGAAGGGCTGTGACCCTGAAAGAAGTACCGAACAGGATTCCTATTCCACGAGCGGCACACGATGAAGCATCAAGACTTGCCCAAGGCTGCGGATTCCACTTCATTTACTATGATGGAAGATGAGATTGAGAATCTACCAGTCTTCGTGTCGCCAGTACGGATCCACCCCTCCTCGGCATTGACCAGGGTTTCAACAGTTGGTGACCGCATGGCTCCTCTAGAGACAGAGGCCCTGCTTCCAGCGTGGAAAGAGCAGCTACGTCGTTCTAAGTCAAACGAAGGGAAGACGCGCATTCAATACTCACTTTTTCCGGGAACTCAGAGGAGCACTGTCTTGGCGGGCTATGAAAACAGTGAGTTGGGTGGGCACTGGATGCCCCAAAGAATCAACAAAAGAGGCGGAGTCAGCCTGACTGATGAAGGTAAAACGGCGGCTACAGTTGCAGCTGTTGTTGCCGCAACATCCTCTCCGAGGATGAGCGACGCGACGCACGCGTTTCTTCACACGATTGCGGGAGCAGCCGGTGCTGTAGTGGCTATGGCAGTGGTGTATCCACTGGACTCTCTCCGTACCATTCAGTCTGTCCAAGGGGGGAGCGCCTGGGAAGTGCTGAAGCTTCACTTACGTCATGGTGGTTGGAGGCGACTTTACAAGGGGATGAGGGCGGCGGTCGCTGGAGTCATTTTCAGCTGGGGCACATACTTTTTCGTGTACACTTTAGCCAAGCAGAAGGAGAAAAATCGGTAGGCGTCTGTTCCTTTAGAGGATTAGATACATGACGCGGACATTGTCTCCTGGGAATGTTCTACATTAATATGACAAGGCAAGCACCGAAGAATTCAACTGTGCTCCATGATATCTTGCCTTAGGAGAGGCTCAAAGGCCAAAGCGGGAACGAACCTCCCAATGGCGATCGGAGCAGGAGTTTGTTCTACTATCATTAGCAATCCATGTAAGAGCTCACGAAGTAGTTACTGCTGGATACTGCACAACGGCAAGCAGCAAATGCATCATGCAATCCCAGCTGACCATTAAATGCTTGTTTAGTTGCTCGACAATGTGAAGTACTGTGACCGTACAGTTTGGGTTGCTAACACTCGTCTCAAGCTGGATTTCTCCTCGAAGACAGACGAACATGTGGGCCTCTCAAAACAAATCCCTTCTGCGCTGCAATTTCGCCATGTAATCTCTTACAGAGGAGTGCTGGCACTCAGATGGATCTTAGACGCTTGTCCAGGGTGTCTACGACGTGCTGGTCGACAAGTGTGTGTGTTGACGGTTTGCAGAGCATCTTTGTGATGCTAGTCGAAATTTTGCGCAAGGAGGGATTTCGTGGTTGGCTTGCGGGGATTGTGCCAGCGCTGGTTCTGGTCTTAAACCCTGCTATTCAGTTCGCTCTGTACGATCACCTGCGGGCAAAGGTGCTACAGCTGAAACAGGTCAGTCAGAAGTCTTTTAGATTTTTTGTGCCCTCAGAATCGAGATACCTGTTTTTGCCTCATTCAAAATCCATTGAAGGGACTTAAGTAACACCTCAGCTCTTTTCGTGCTTTCTGCCTTATAGTCGCTCAAGAAGTCCAGTCTGCATGTTATATGGTGGCAGAGGTGGCGCACATCACCGGCCTCTTCATCAAACTCTTTCGGTACTCAGCACAGCAGCAGTGGGTCGCTCACCTCGGACAGGTTGCTACGGTCCCGCGTCACACCTGCCGAGTCGTTCCTCATGGGTGCGTTCGATGTGGCATCAAGACAGCTGAGCCTATAAATACACTTCTGTGGTTTTCAAATAAGTGGTGGTTGTGGCGCAAAGGTAGAATAGCTGGACAGTGCAAAAGCACATGCGTGCATTGCATGCATGAGGAAACCTGAATATGTGGATCGTGCGTGGGGCCCAGGTCTTGCAGCCAAGCTGGTGGCTACGCTTGTGACATACCCCTATCTTGTTGTCAAGACCCGAGCGCAAAGCAAAGTGTTTAATGTTAAAGACTACTCCTGTAAGGAACTTTGACATGGTCTCCCTGAGGACGCTTGTTCGCATGATGGAAGTAGCCCAAAGTAGTCGGTAGTCCCCCTAAAATGGAGCCAGAGAGGTCTGGTCTCGGCGCACTAGCAAACAATGATCAATAGCCCCTTCGCGTGAAGTCCATTATCTGTGCAGCAAGCGTGCGAAGCTTGATAATGATTCTTGAGACGGAGGGCCTACCAGGACTTTTCGCAGGCTTGCCGTCGAAGTTGACAGCTACACTGCTGTCATCTGCCATAATGTTCACGGTGTACGAGCAGTTACTACCCCTCGTTGTCAAGATATCCAGGCCTCTGATGACCAAAAGTCGGAATGCCGATTCCATGCATCGTAAAAGGGCTAGTTAACTGCGGCAGTAATTACTGGTTAAGCGTATGTATCACCAGGCGAGGTTTTACCTAATATTGAGGTGAAACAGACCTTCTGGTAGCTACATGAAATCATGAACCCAAAGGCACCTGACATCCGTGAGGTGTCAATTATTTTGGGCAAGCAAATGCTACAAAGGATCTCACAACACGCGCTCAAACTATGCTACCCGAGGCATGACTCCTCATCTGGGCTCCCAAGTTTTCTAACACCAAAAGCTCTTGTGCGTAACGGACCCTCGTAACTAGTATCTTCCGAGAGCAATGCTCCGCAAGTGTGCCGTCATCTCCCGGCAGTTATGAAGCCGTTTGCCAGCAGGATCTGACGTAGAACTTGGAGAGTGGCGAAGCAAGTGTGTAAAAGCGAACGTTGGCCGACAGTTTGGAAGAGCTCATGTCCACAGGATATCCCCGCTATGTACTACGGGGAGTGTCGCTGGGAGAGCACTCGCCAACAGTCTCATATTTGATACTCTGGGCGCAAGGCGGCACAGCCGATCGACAGAGTTTCCAATGCCTGGAAAAGCTCAGAAGAAAAATCCGAGGATCTTTCCACCGGTGTGCTTTCTGCGGGCCTCTTCATGATCCATAATGCCGTATGCGGTTGTGAGCACCAAGTGGCCGAACTGTCGAGAAGGCAGCAAGTTTGAGCAGTACTTCTCGATGTTTGATACTTTCACATCGTACCTGAGAACAAACGATAGTACATCTTATTACAAACATTTTACTGTGGCATCTCGAAGCTGAAAACAATTTCTCCAGACACATAGGCACCCTCTGGCCATAGGAATTTAAATGTGCGGACACAAAGCTTAGGAATACACAGTGAGGCCTACGTTTAAAATGCCGCATAACGTCAAAATTTACGCTGTGGAATCTTACCTCGGGCTTATGACACCGCATTTGTTGATGCGCCCAAGGAGGTCTACAACAATCTTCTTGGAGCGATGATCATCAACAATCTCGAATTCACCTATGTAGCCGCGCCGCTGCATGCACTGCAGAAACTTTACAACCACCTTGCTAGAAGGGCGAATAAGGACCTGACGGCGCCCCCGCTTCTCTGCGTTGACGATCGTCTTCAGGCAGTCGGCTAAAACGGACATGCGCACCATCTGAAGAACGGAAAAGCACACATCACCTCCAAAACTCTCGATTTGTCGAAGAGATGGAGACCTTGATAAGAATCTACCGACGAGTACGGATACATGCAACATAATGTCGATGCACATAATGACCAGAAATATGGTGGAGGAAAGCACCACGCCTACTATGAGCAATGTGCCCATGGCAACAGCGTATGACACAAAGAGCCACCACCGCGGTAGCTTGTACTATCAACAGTGCCGGACTATCAGAAAACACCTCATTTTGCCCCTCGCATAATAAACAAGCGCATGCGCATGTGCCAAGCCAGAACCATACGGTTCCCGGCGATACATTCTTCGGAGAACAGCCTCCAGCATATGGAGTTGGCACTAAGGCACTAACTCCAATACGAAATATGGGTGATGACTGCAATCCCGTGCGTAAACATACAAGTGTCGGAGGAGACCCGGAATAGCACAGCCGATTCCGTCTGGCTGGAGGCAGAAGTGGCTGGCGCAGTTCCCAGACAATCAATTCCCCTAAGCTCTGGGATAACGCCTTTAAAATCTATGGATACAACCAAGGAAAAGGCCACGAATTCAGCACCGGCAAAAAAACACATGCAGGTACCCCACAATCTCCAGCATATTGCCCTTTTGTTCCTTCCTTGGACGAGAATGCAGCATCCAGGGATCGAATCACCAACTTGCCTTCGCTAGTTCATTGATTACGAGGAGACGCAATAGCCACAGTCCGACCGCAAAAGAATTTAGCCTCATAAGCCTGGAGTGCACGGGCGCCCACTATTGCTCTCATGGCAGCCATTTCAGCCCCATTGGTGGGGCGGGTGGCTCGCACCCCGCAAGTGAACCTGCTGGGGCTGGAATTTTTTCTCTGGTGGTTTCCTCATGATCTAATGTCAAGATAATACTGTAGTACTCCAAGACCCAAATATATGGGTATGCCCTCCAATACGCTGCATGTGTAGCCGCCGATGGCTCTTGGACTCCTCTTTGATGGGCAAATGCAAGCCTTACACTCTAATTCCTCTGAGGCATATAAAGCATGGCTGATACTAAAATTAAGTTGGTTCCATTCGGAGGTGTATTTTAGCAGTAATGTGTGGCTATATGAGCGAGCAAAGGGGTTATAATTGATACGTTTGGCTGACTGTACCAGTGGAAAAGTGGAAAAATCTACAAACACTCACAGAGAGAAGAAAGGATGGATGTCCGCACTTGTAGAGGCAATCATTTTCTCAGTTTGCCTGATTACGAGCTTGGATTGGTCTCCGGATACTTCTTAATTGGTGACGTGGTAAGGCGCAACATGCCAAACTCGTTGTACAGGGCTACACACCGGAACATCCGTGTCCATATCGATTGACAATGTCGCCTTCCTCAGAGAGGGACTTGGTAACATAGCTAGCATTTGGGCTGGCGCCGGACACTGTTGCCGCCCTGAGCCTAAGTAAGCAGTGAAAGGCCTTTTCGGGTCATGCACTGGTCCTTGACCAATTGGGAAGCATACTTAGGAATGCCACAAAATGCCTGACATGTTGCAAAGCTGCTGAGTCCATAATCCGGCGAGACTAAATCGTCTCTCAGGTTCTTATTCGCTCAGAGCTGTCTGTCGATTGGCGTTAGTGCAGCCAAGCACCAGGTCCAACTACAGAGTGCCGCACTTCCTATCTAGCATGAAGCATGTATGTCACTCAGCCAAGAGACTAATTTATGGCTAAGATATAATCCATGAATTCCTCGCTTGCCACTTTTTTGCAGAAAATGCAACTCTTGGGGGCACTGCCACGAGTTAAAACTAGTACTGTGCTTCAAAGGCGATCGTGCACCCCTTTTGCATGAAAAAATAGCATATCTCCTACAGTTGAACACGATTCATTATTTAGGCAGAGCAGCTTTAGTTCTAGTGCATAGAGTGCTCACTACATCGCTTAAAGGCAAGAGCTAGTTTGCTAGATTGTTGGGTTTCACTGTTCAGAGTGCGTGAGGAACCCATAGCTGCAGAGCTGATGGGCGGACACCCTTGCCTTAAAAAATACAACGAACGCAGGTAAAAGAAATGCAAACCTTGTCCCCAACAAAAAACTAGCTGGCTGGAAACAAACTCGCTCCAACTCTTCAAGCAAAACCTGTTAACTGAGGACCGGGAGACACGGAACCGCACGTGTCAGGAAGTGCACAATGCGCTAGATAAACATTGTTAGATCAATGGTTTACCGCAGAATACATTTTCTAAATAAAGGCTACCTGCGGGAGCACGCGGTGGTGTTGGCGCGGTTGCTGATTCAGCTGCACTAGCCAATTAAACCGCTCCACCACTTTCCCATCTTCGTTATCAGAGATTTCGATTCCCGTAGGCTCGCGTTTGTTTCTTCTGCGTGGCGATTTGCTCGCTGGATGCTCTCTCTTTGCATGTACAAATTGCAGAGGATGTTCGCACCGACTTCCTCAGTTTCTTCAGCGAGTTTCCTTGTGCTATCCAGCTGCAGAAACACACTAAACAAAGTCTCGAGCGTACAGCGAAGCTCAGGTCATGGATGAATAGTTTTACCTTGAAGCACATCGAAGCCTGGATAGAATAGACTGCTCACCTGCACGCTTGCATTATGTAGCTTTTTTATTGTTTGTTCACATCTTCTGCTATCTGCAAGCTCCGATGCCTCTCGGCCACGAGAGGTCGACATGAGGCACCTGCGAAAGTGAATAACGCGGTAGATTACCACGCACAAGAGAACTCATTATACTACCAAACAATGTTGGCCAAACGCATTGAAACATGGCTTTCCTGTTAGTATATTGAGTGTCTCCTCGTGATATAAATATAGATCTATATACCTGCGTTGAAGCGATGCGAAATCATCACGGCAGCTCTGCAGCTGACTCAAATAGCCGCTTCGCTGGGCTGGTGACATGGACCGCAACTCCATTTCAAGTGCTCCCAGGCAGTCTGAAAGACGTCAAACACCTAGAATTAGTACAATGGGTTAGAGCCTGGATCGAAGCAGAAGAGAAAGAGCGCCGTTGACAAACTTCGAATGCTTTTGCTTTAACATTGCTTCACATACTGCATCTACTTACCTTTGATTTCTCGCAGCTTCGCGTCCACAGCTGCTGGAATTTCCTCTCCAGATCCTATTTTCTGAAGCATGCGTTCCAGTTCAGCCCGTAGGCTGCGGAACTCCGCCAAATAATCATTTAACATTTCAGGAAAGTTTTGTCTACGAGAAAACTGGGGAGATCAAGATCAACAAGCATAGTAGCATGCAATGCACCGATTTGAGACGGATATTATATTCGTTGAGTGCGGATTTGCTGGCGATACGTTCGTCTGGTAGGACAAGAGGGGTTCAAGTCGGTTAGCGAGGCATTTGGGACCAATTGGGCCCCATCGGATTAGGCATTTAAAATATCATATGAATCGCGGCGTCCCGCAAGTGTCTACAAAATAACAACTCAATGGCAAGAAGAGAACTTTTTAAAGGTATTCTGGAATAGCGTTGTCACATTCCTGACTGATGATCGAGGACCTGGGAGACCCCCCGCAAGCCTTCCTCCAGAGACCTTAAAGAGAATTGAAAGGCACGCAAGGTGTCCAAAATAGTTCCCTTGTTTGAGTGGTGAGATCGTGCTTCGCAGCCTCCTGGCCTTAGTCCATGCTGATATTTACCCGAGAGAATGTCAGGCCAGCATTTTCTCTGTCAGGGCTCTGAAAGCCCTGTCAATAGAATAAGTGTAAAATATCCATGAAAATACGAGAGAAGTCGTAATCTTACCCAAGTAGCAATGTCGATGGATAGAAAAACCGGCTTTGGCGGCCCATGGGTACCAGGGCCCTACATGCACGATGGCAGGCACGAGAGTGCTGTGTAGCATGGTAGTGATCTCGTGGACTGCGAAAGCCAATTAAAGAATGGCGTGAAAATTGCTTACGGCTTTTCCTGCATTCTCGAGAATATATGAGACCGAAGTGCTTGAAGACATCGGTTCCAGGTACTCCATGGCAGGCAGCTGTGCAACGTCCCTACCAACCGTCTCATAAAGGTGGTTGCATCAAAAGAAAACGTGAAAACACTGCCCAGTAAAACGCTTGCCATCTCATGATCCAAGCCTCTGCATTGATCTTCGCCATGGGTCAATGAACTCTTACACGGCAAAGCTGAATATTCCTTCATATTCTGGCCTGCTATTGGAGTGACCCCAAGAGGAATCGCTTTTGTGTGCTCTCAGAGACTGCAGTAGTTAGTGGCTTGTAGAGGCTTCTCACTTCCCTTAATCGCAGCATTAACCTGTTGCAGGAGGGCAGAAAATAGCAGTTTATTTGAATGAAGCGATGCAGCGTGCTGGCTGTAAATCCGCAAAGCATTTACGTTGCCTATCTAAACGCTTTTGTCACGTGAGTATGCCAACGGAGTCCAAAGTGTATCTCTGAGCCTCATGTTTCGCCAGGACAAGCAAAGCTTTCTGCGAGACACTTTGGATTAGTTGCCCCCTAAACTAAATTGCAGGTCATCCCACCCAACCTTCGCTTTCGTTCCTCAGTGCACACTCTGCCACAATGCCAGAAGGCAAGAACAGAAATAGAAAGGGAGGGCGAAGACCTCGAATAGAACCTACGGATGAGCAACGAGCAGATATAAAGGAAGCTTTTGACCTATTTGACACTGAGGGCACTGGAACAATTGATGCAAAGGAAATAAGAGTGGCTCTGAGAGCCTTGGGGTTCGAACCTTCAAGGGACGAGATTAAAAGGCTAGTTTCAGAAGTCGAGCGAAACAAGAAAGCCGTAGGCAATACCGAAGGAGTTGACAAGCATAGAAACTGTACGCAAACTCCCACCATTGCACAAAACGTCTTTCTACTGCTAGCACCACAGGATGCCACGTATGCATGTGGTTCCAATGTTACTAATCTTAATATCTGAATGAGAGGAGCTTGCTTCATATGCAACGGGAAATGAGGGCTCACGGGGCGCGAATGCTTATTTAACACCACTGCGGCAGTGCCCCTAATTGTGGCAAGGCGTGTGGCGCAGCAGTTAGAGAGGCAGGGCAGCCCTCCGTCAGTCAATTGGACTACAATGACTTTTTGGAGATTATGACGATAAAAATGAACGAAAAGCCGACTCGAGAGCAGCTCAGCAAGGGTCAGCCACCGTCGAACTGCATTGTAGCTCCGGTGTTCTCAGCACTATGACTTCAAGTACTGCTAATCCTTGTGATTGTCTTTGTTGCAGGATTTCTAGCCCTTGCGAATGGTAAGGATGTTATTACATGGGATGATCTGAAGAAAGCCTCCATTGATTTGGGAGAAAAACTTTCAGACGAGGAACTACGGGAAATGCTTGCACATGCCTGCCGGAACAGGTCCACGCATGTAACCGAAGAAGACTTTTTTCGAATACTTAGGGGCTGACATCCAAACTTTGTCCGTGTCAAACCAAGACCCCGATTTGTCCTTAAATCTACGGATACTGTTCAGGTTGTCAGGGTCTGTGGCGAAAGCTATGGTCCAATTAGTTCGAGCTGATGGCACCCACAGTATAATTCAGTTACTTGGTTTATTCCAACTAGTAATTCTTATACAGAGGAATACAAGAATGAAGCCAACATGTGAACGGGGCTCAACAGCCATTCTGACGTACTGTGGAAACCATGATCTCAGGCCTTAGTATCTATGAAGATTGGCAAAATTTACGACAGCCAGTTTTTGGTGGCGTTGTTTATTAAGAGGAAAATCAAACTGCATAGAGGCAATTCACAAGGATCGTGGTTAGAAAAGTATGGGATACTATAGTTCTGCACCAGACATGGTCAATCGGACCTACCGAAGTGGCATGAAGTGCTGCTAAATCAGAGCGCAGGGACAGGGAGAACAGTGCACGTTAAGTTTCCCCCAAAGCTCATATGACATACAGCTAGAGCACCGGCATTCGCTAGACAGAGACTTTGTTGCTGACATAGCCACCGCTCCTCACACTGGAGTTTTTGGCATGGAACATGAGCACGACTACTTGAGAGGCTGCGTGGCTGTTAGCAGCTAAGTTGAATAAACAAGCACTGCCCCTCGACCTTTTGTCTATAACAAGCGGAGTAAACCAAGTATTACGCGAATCCGACCAAGGATGCCTACATATGCAAACAAGGATTGAATGAGGGATAAGCGCGTCGGCGAGCTAGAGTGATTGATCAGCGTACCATGGATCTGCAACTCCTCCCTGAACATTACCCAGAAGAAAGGCATCTAGTGGTTGGGCCGTCAAACGATGTAATGCTGTTCTTGAAACAATGTGTTCTGCCGAAATTGCGAGAGGAGTTCTTATCAGCTGGAGCAAGTTTCTAAGTGCTTCTCTAGACGTAGTAAACGCGATTGGTGGCCGCTGCCGTATCCAGCATAACGTCTGTCAGTAGTGAGCCAAACCAAAATATACTGGCACTGAAGACAATGTCCGTTAAGCTGCCGAAATCGCTTGCAGGACCTGATTGCAATCAATGTTGAATACTTGTTGTAAGTGCTTTAGACACCTTATCGTGCTAGGGAAAGTAAACTCGGTACTTCGACTACAGGAAAAGGGTGTGCGGAATCAGTAAGTTCCGCCACTCTTGCCTTCAATCTTGCTAGCAGTACGTAATGAGATACGCTTGGGCACCTAAATGGCATGCTGTATGTTGAAGTTGATGCGGCAGAAACTCCCGAGATATTTGTGGATGAAGCAGCTAAACTGGCTCTGTGATGCCACAGCGACTTATAACTAGAGCCTGGAGACTGTAAACTGCTCATACGAGAAGGAAAGGGTCGGTCAGCTGCATGGAGACTCTGTAGAAGCGCTCTCAGAGATATACTTATTGCATTAAGCATCCCACGCGCGACCAGAGCTGCGCAAAAAGCTTCCGTGCTTGCAAGGTCCTTTGCCAAATTGCAATTTAGATCATGTCACTCCACATGCTGCGGGGCCATTAGATCAGGAAGATCCCAGCCCCGCAGGAGTTTGTAACGGTAATGGATACGTCTTCGGGCCTGCTCGAAGGCCGTGTCTAGGTCCTGAACCAAACAAGTTACATGCGGCAAGCACGCAAGGTTGAGCTTATATGGATCTGCCAATTGCGCTGGCTACATTGAATTCATGCTCATCTCATAGGCTAAAGTGGAAAGGCATCGAAGGTTTTTGCTGCAGCTGTAGGATGATGGGGAGTAAGCAGCACTCGCTAGGGCGTCCCAAGTAGTGATACAGTGTAGGTGTCCACTTACAGCTCCGCCCATCAAATCGAAGCCTCTGAAGGCATTGCGTAACTCATGGGGAAAGCGAACAAGCACTTCGTCGAAGTGTTCTGCTGAAAGGCGTGCCAACGCTGTAAACGTTTGTGCTTTTACCGTTGCCGAACGCCTCGTACCTACCAGGCGACAGGTGATGAAATACATCAGCGGAAAGAGTCTAGGCAGTTGCTGTACAACAAAAAGATAGGGTGGGTACTAGTTGACCATAGTTTCCGTTGTTTCATGAACTCACCAACGGTCAGAAGAGCAAGTTCTCCGAAGTAATCGCCACCAGATTTGATCATAATGACCTTGCCGTCAGCGGACAGAACCTCTACATTACCCTTTAAAACCCATCACAGCGTGACACTCTGCCGCTTTTAGCGCTAGCACTCTACCGCGCATACCCTTACAGCTTCCGTGAACAATTTAATATACCGTCCCTAAACGCTACTCGACATCTTGGTACACTACTGCAAAGTGAGACACTAGGTATGCAAAGAATCCACGTTCTCGCTGTAGAGAGCAGTAAGGAAAGAGGAAATACGCCGGGCAGCAGGGGAGGAGGGTGTGCACACCTTTATAATGAAGAACATGCAATCTCCTTCCTGCCCGGCGCGAATGATGTAGTCTCCTGGGGAATAAATTTTGTCTTGAAGCCGCATAACGACGTGCTTTGTAAACTCTGGATCGCAGTGCTGAACGAATGGCGCTAGCAGTGCAAACAAAACGCTTATTCAGCTGAGGAGCTGGCCCCGACTTTCGAAAGAAATTTCTGGTCTTTTTTACTGAGCTCGTGACAGGGTAGCTTAGACCAGCGAGAGAACCACAAGGGGCATGCCTTAAAAAATTTTGCCTTGCTGACGAGCCCCTTATAGAGATGTAGCTTTAGCTCTTCTAGCAAGGGATCGTTTAACGAGCTCATCAACTTTGTCAAAGCAAATGTATCGCGGCTCGAGTGGACATATCTGTACGGATAAAATTATAGAGAAAAATCGCTGTGGTGTAGATCCGCATTATAACCAACGAAGAGCTCAAAAGGGCGACAGTATTACAGTTTAGCAGACCCCCCCCATGCATTAAAGGACCTCTGCGATCTGCGACTGTCCTCCTGGGCAGCTTATGCTTACCGGAAGTACTGGTCTACTCGCTTCTGCATCTCTGGAGGAACGCGCAGTATACGCATGGCTTCAAGCGAGAATGCCATGTCATCTGAGTGCTGACCCTCAAGGAGATTCAGCCGCTGGTAGAGAACTGTGATTTCTCCAAATGCCATAGCCGAAATGAGTGTACCGACGGGAGCAACGATACAATACTGTGAAAGCGCATTGGAATTCTGTTCAGAGGCATCAATTCTGCATAGTTCTTTGTGTTGCTGTCTTTTCGGCTGCTTCAACAATGCTTGAAGGACACGAAGAAGCAGTCACACTCCCACAAACAACTGCCGTCCTCCGTCTTTGTACCCGGTGTGCGTACAGGCTAGCGCGGTGCCCATGAGCGTGGCCTCTTACCAACAAAAGTTCTTCAAAACTTAAAATATCTGCCTTCGCGACCTGGGCGTGAATCATATTGATGCCATAGGTATAGCTGAAGGTATACTCATCGATTGGGGCTGCATAGGAGAGCGCACATTGCGATGCTCTGCCACTTTGACTCGTTTAAACTTACAATGTTAGCCTTGAACTACGTAGAGCTGTGGGTAGCTTAAGGAGCACTGGAAACTGACGGTCAAGCACGGCAACATGCCGGTCCCAGAGACCTTGAGATTCAATAATCATGAAATAGATGCAACCAACCACGTGGTTCACGAGAACAAGGACGATAACAAGCCAGATCACTTGAAACCATGGATTTCGGCGGATCCTATCCATGCAGTGGGGCAGCCAGAGAAGTCGGTGAAACCGGAAGTATTTTGCCAGGATTAAAAGTAGAAAGCTACTTTGCCCTGAACAAAACATGACGCATTACAGAAAAGCCACATGTGTATGTTAAGCACTACTTAAGCGCCAACTAGGAAGCAGTCTGGAAGTGATAGCGTAAAAGTGGATACGAAAGCCTTGGCGCATTGATCTGCTGTTTCAGTGATTTACTTTTAGCTATAGGCTGAAAGGCCGAATCTAGCGGATGCGACCTACTTAGGCTGCCATTCAAAAGCAGTGGGGATATCATACAGGAAATCAGATCACCATAAAACGTAGGAGAATTAAGATGAATCTCAATTATTGTTCCCCTATGCTGGATCTCAGTTCTGCGCTCGAGATCAATAACGCTAATATTAAACTCCAAAGCAACACCAGCTATATACAGCAGATCAAGAGCGACGTCTAAGTAAAGCAGATGCTGGCAGACGGGGTACACGTTAGCAAAAGCCGCAAGAAATGGCGCAAACCACAGGGTCCAGAGGGAGATGATGCATAAAAATATTCCAACAAGCTTCGCGATCCACGAAAGGTAAGACCAAACATTTTCGTCGACTGGCTCTTCCAGCTGATAGATTCGCCTAAGCTCTTTGGCAGTCGCAGGAGTTGTAGGTTCTCTGATATCGAATGTCGGGATTGATGCCATAACAGAACTTCGAGCAGGAGTAGAGCGGCGTGATTTCCTGCCTCCGGCTTTTGCATAAGAGATTGCATGATTTAACGTGCTTTGCAAGCGATCCGGAAGGCGCGTACTCCCTGGCCTGATCTTGGATTCTCTTCTCTCATTTAGGGTGCTTACACGTACATGTTGGGACCCCAGAGAGCGATCTGCTCCTGTCGAAACAATACAGCTTCGGCGGGGTTCCCTCCTGACCTCGGATACCCATGCATGTTCCTGGCTACCCTGTCCCACACGCGAAGGGTGTGGGCCCCACGGCTCCAAATCCACACCTGCATTATCGGGGCCACTGCTCGGCACCTCGGCAACATTGTCTGCTACATCTTTACAGGAGACTGATGGCTCGAGGGAGGGACTTCTTTCTACCCAGCCGGCAATCATGGGTGTGAAAGTGCAGTGAACTCTGTTTGCCTCTATGACTAGATATCAGTTATTGCAGAGTAGCGAGAAAGCTTCTTAATGCGAAGACGACTATGAATAGGAGTGCAGACAAAAGCACCCATGTGCCTGCATTTTAGTTCACCATTTCAGCACGCAAGAGATCGGTGATCCTATCGAACAACGCATTGAATGCCGCTTGTTTTTTGCAGATGAGGCTCGGGAATCAAAACTAGCTACATAAACTTGTATGCATCCACTGGCATAAATCCGGGAGGCGCGCAGTGAGGCACTTTGTAGCAATGGGGTTTTGAACAAAGGGTACCTCTCCTCCCACTCAAGAGGGTTACGCGCTGCACGCCATTGTGTATAGGTAATGTCTTTGAGACCGGTTCAATGTAAAACGTATTAGGGAGTACATCTTAAAAGTGTGGATTCACGATGCCGGCATGGGTTGCAGTTCGGTGATTCAAACATCATTTGTGCATGAAGTATATTACTAGGGGGTTATGGACTGGCACTCAGCTCTGGTAAGAGAGCCACAGCAACGCCTTCCTAGTAATGACCTTCAGGACCATGATTGTCTTGGGAAAACGTAAATTTGACAAGACGATGAATGTGAAGGAAATGCAGGACCATGAGCTGCACAGCTACAGAAATCCATCAAGCTGCTACATATATCTACTCCGATGCCATCGCAATGCCATGGCGTACAAAATTGACAAAGATGCAGCGTGATTCAAAATTTGCTGTCTTATTCGTACACTTTTCTTGTTTTGCACAAGTCAGGGCAATAAGATGGTTCATAGTCTTCGAAGGTCGTTGAACGGCACTGCGTCCAGTGTAGAAGTGACCCTTGTGGGGGTCAAGAGTCCGTGCCAAGAGGCTTGAGAAGCATTGTCAAGGTCCTCTACTGGGTTTAAATAGATAAAAAAGGTAAAATGCGTTACTAATATTGCTTTTTACCTCGCTTTTAGTTAGGGCTGTTGGTTTTGCAACAGAGTGTGCGTTCCTCCAATTTGAAATGTCTGGCGCGCTACTTAGTATCAACCCCGAAAGTCTCGGGTATGCGGCAGCTTTGATAAGTCCCCATAAAGAAGATTGATAGACAGCCTGCTTTTGATAAGTGAGACTTTGAAGTAAACGTGTCCCTCTATGCCCACAAAGAAGTGAACCTCACTCCGAGAAACTCCGAGGTGAATACAACACTGTTGCCTTTCATCATGCCCAAAATTAACTACAACAAAAACAGGAAAAATATGCTGTACCGAGGTATTCTATTTTGCTGCTAAATGGAAACTTTATTTTCCAAAATTCGCCAGATTCCAATGAAGTTCTACGCAAATAAGTTAACTTCTTTTTTCACCGGCAACCGCTACACAGGCAACTCTACTAGAAAGGGGAGCATCCACAACTCACAGGCGCTCGTAAAGCACGCAAAGAAAGGGCCGTGGCCTCCGATTTTAGGCACGTGGAGTTTCCTGCAGCGTCCCACGGAGCAGCACACCTCGTGAGACATACGATGATATCCAGCGGTGGCAGAAGACGCTAGCACGCTCCACTTTTCCCGCTGATAGCCGAATCGGAAAGCCATCCCTCAGCCTGCATTCTGCTTAAAGCAACCCGGTTCGGTAATGGCAGATCGAGTCTGGTGAGACCTTCGGATTTCGCCTAGCCTGCATCGGGTGAATTCCAGCAGAAGGACCAGTAAAGTATCCCGTGGGGCACAACTGTGCACCGCAAAACGCCTCTACGGCAACTATGATCGTGCGTTTTCTCCATACGCCACTCATGTGCTAGCGCTCGGCGCCTAACTTGTCGATTACCACAAGCTGCAATGGACGTTCATTGTTAGAGATACCACTCATGCATCAGGAAGCCCTAGACTTGGAAGTGTGGTTTAAAGCCCAGGCAGAGCATAGCCTCTACAAGCACGTTCCCTAGCTTCGGTCCGCCACGCTCGTGGAAAACCAGCCCATCTGAAATAGCCGTACCATCAATGTAGGCGAGTAAACATATCTGCTGCAAGGAAATTGCATGTGCGAACACGCCGCAAAAGTTAGGCCAGCTGTGCTTTGCATCTCGTTTGCAATGAAAGCAACGCTCCGACATGACGCAGCAGACACCGCCGACAATGGCATGAGCAGCCGTAATGCTTCGCTATACGCAAGACGCTGTTCTGTTAGGTTGGGGTGCTGCAGCATTGAATTCGGGGCTGCGATTGGATGCTCATACGAGTCAACCAATTTGTGAGCAGCCAGCAAAAGATGCGCCAAATATACAAATAGCAACCATCGAAAGCCTCTAGACAACCGAATAACGCCCCACTGACTGGCGCTGAGTTGCTGTCAGATTGAGCGACTTTAAGGCAATAGACTCGACCAACTCATACACCGCATGCCTGCGTCACATCAGGGTAACAGAGACGGCAGCCGTTTTAGGAAGATTGACTCCTCTTGTGTTAAGGAATATTTTCCGCACAGTTAGGACTTTGAACAGCACGTAACACTCCCCCAGCAGTAAGCTGCCATCTGAGCAAACCATCGATTCTGTGCGCCCCCGGGTGGTGTAAAAAATACGAACCTGGCTCTCTGGACTTGAATGGGCGTTGGGGCTATGATTTCCACATGCAAAAACTTAACCCCAGGGGCCAGCTGTGTGCGGTGTTTAAGTGCCGGCTCCACATGCTGCCCTTTCACGTACAGCACTGCCCCCGTTTCCTCCATGATGCGCGACATTAACTCCTATACCACACAGACGATAAGCAAGCACTTTTAAAACTTCTCAGCATGCGTGATTACACTCCAATCGCACAGCACGCTTTATCGAAGGCAGATTGGGCGGGCAACTCATGAGCCAGCGAGTTACACGGCACAAAAAGCTCATCAGTATTTGCGGGGGTAAGCGCAACCCCAATACAAGTCGCTGTCGGGCAACAAAGAAACATCCTGTAGACAACTGCACTAGTAGCTACACAACCACAGGCAACTGACCTTCTGTGTAAGTTTGTAGCGCGCCACTTGTGGGTAATCGTTGATTTCAAGTTCATCAACAAAGTTCCCTGTCTCCGGGCAGACAAAGCCCTTTTCCGAAAGCCCAGGGACCTTGCCTAGCGTTGGATTAGAGGGTGCCGACACACTGCTGATAGCTGCCGCCAGTTCTCCCGAGTCCTGCAGCAGAACTCCATCATAGAGTCAACCACGAGGCGCTGCACTGCCTAGGCACTAGTCTTTCGAAGCATTTCAGCCCTCGACCCTTTCCTACTCACTTTAATGAGCTGCCAGTCAACTAATGATCGGTATGCTACAAGGCAGGTGTGTCTGTACCCATACGACGATGTTACACAAGCAGACGAGCAATATATATATATATATACATATCTACACCGAGTTACAGCTAATAAAGCGTACAGAAAATGCCTTGATCTTGTCCAGAGCCGCCTGTAGCTGAGTCGAACTTGCAGTGGTGCCCTGTTTGAGAATAGACAGCGCTTCCGCGGCCGCCTCGATGAAAGGGTCTTTCTCCGTTGGAATTGCCTGTCCTGTAACAGAGCTCGCTAACGCTAGCTGCATGCCCGGCGCAACCTTCTGCTGAACTTTGGGACGCGGTGACAAGTGCTTCTTGTATGCGTCGCGCAGCTTCTCTTTGTACTGCCCTCTGTCTGCCTCCGGAAGGCCTTTCAGTGCTTGTTGCAGCATGAGCTCCACCTGAGTTTGCATGGAAACAAGGCGCCTGGAGATAAATGCAGTGATCGGACGATTTCAAATAATGCAGCAGACACTCAGTCAAATTCCACACGTCAAAAAGGCCCTTGCCAAAGAGCCCAGCCGAGTTACTACATTCGCCAGCACACCAACCTCAACAGGATGTTTTACACCTCCATGCAATCCCCACATTAAGAAAATGCGCTAAACAGATCCGCCTGATCAGCTGCTGGGCAAAAACATGTACAAAGAAACTAAGTTGCAGGCCACACGAAGAGATGCACCAAGCTGACATGAGGGTGAAGACACTCCAACAGGTCTCATGGAAAGGGTCAAACATTCTAAATATGCCAAGGGTACATCTATGTATCGAATGACACATCAAATCGGCCAGCTGGCCATTCAACAGCAACACACCATGACGGTAACCCCCTATTTACAAAATTCAATACAACGACCTTTGCACCGCAGCCCTAGAGCACGCATGTCCCGATATATATATATAAATATAAATATATATATATATATATATACATATCACGCGTCAACCCGCACTCACTGTTCGGGCTGCCGGCAGAATGGAGGAATGGCAGCCACATGCAAGAGAGCAGCACTACTAGGGCGTTTAGAGCAGTTGTGCAAGTGGTTGGCCTAAAGCACCTGCTGATCGATTGTTAGCTTCGTCTTTTCGCTGCCTGGAGGTGGCAAGCCGGGAGGGGCAGGAGGTGGTGTAGGAGGCGGGCGCTTTGCGAGTTCTGTGTCTTGAAGCTTCAGGATTTTGGCAACGAGTTTAACGCGGGCAACAGCCTCAGTGGAGCTGCGTGGCTGCATGACGGAGTCGGTTCCCACCAGCTGGTGTTTCGCCAGCAAGGCAGCCTTTGCAGCAGCTGCTTCGACGGCGGACTGCAGGGAGCCAGAAGACGTTCCGGCTCCGCCACCTCGCGCAGCGGCAGCAGCAGCAGCAGCAGCCATTGCTGCATCCATTGTAGACATGGTGTTCGTGAGTGCGAGTGGGGTTTGGGGGACGTTAGGGGGAGGCGCGAAATCGTCCCGCTGTAGCAGCAGCTCGACTTCTTCAACTTCGTCAAAGTCGTTCGCCCCCGAAAGTTCCTTCTTGGCCTGCTGCATCTGCTGCTGCTGCCGGCTCCTCTCCGTGACAGAAAACGTAAATCCCTTACCTCCGAATCCCCCCCGTTTCTTCCTCTGCGCCAGGCCCATGTTGCACTGCACGCGAAACTCCGAACTGAGAGCTGCCAAGGCAGGGGGCACCGTCTGACCGGACTGGATGAGAGCCTGAGAGAAATAATGGAGAGCAGCCGCAGACTGTCGAGCACAAAAGTTCAGAAAAATCACGAAAAAAAACGCTTCATGGCACTTCCTTCCCCTTCCTTGGCTTGCCCCTGCACAGGCCGACGCTACGGGGTAGGCAACGCGGCGAAAATCGAGTAGAAAACAAGGAAGGGGGCATCTGTAGGCGAAGAGAAAGCTCCGCTAGCCGCAGAAGAACAGCGCGGGCAAGACTAGGTCACGCGCGAAGAAAGGCCGTAAACTAGAGAAAAGACTAGAGCACATCTTTACCCCTTCGAGCTCCTCCGCCTTGTCTGCTTCCTGAGGCGTTATAAACGTGTAAGAAACTCCAATGTTGCCCGCCCTCCCTGTGCGCCCGATCCGGTGCACGTAGTCTTCAATATGCGAAGGGCAGCAGTAATTGATTACCAGAACCACAGAAGGAACGTCAAGGCCTCGGGCCGCTACACTAGTCGCGATTAAGAGTGTTTTTGTGCCATCCTAAACAGCAAACAAAGATCGCCCCAGAACGAAAAAACAAGAAAATTCATGCGATTCAGGCGCGAAAAATGTTTCGAATCCTCTATACATATATATATGCACATGTATATACATATATGTATATATATATATATATATAGATATATATATATATATATATATTGATACGTGCCAATGTGAAAATGTGTATATGTAAATATGTATGTACATATGCACACACAACTAGAAAAGGAGACACTAGGCGAATGCTGCGTCTGGAATCGATAGCCCCTGCTTGTAATGCTGCACCGAAAGCAACTCGCTTCGCGGGTGCCGTGCCGGGCAGCACCGAGCCGCAGGAGGCAGGCAGTTTTGCTCGAAAGGAAGGGGCCATTGAAAACCTTAAATCACGCAAGCACCCTTACTTTGAACTCCTGGATTGTGAATTCCCGGTCCGTTTGGTCTTGCCCTCCATGAAGAACAAGGGCCTGGTATCCGTACTGAAAGCATTTCGACAGACACGGCAACGCGGGAGCAAGCGGGATATTCAAAAGGCGGCAGTTGTGCGAAGAAACGTTGTGATCGAAGGATGCGCATCAAAAGGACAGGCGAGAAAGGACACTGAACAGGGAGAGGCAACACCCCGGAAGCCGAGCATATACGTCAAAAAAGCCTCTTCGGCTTGTACGCAGGCAGGCAGGCAGGCAGGCAGGCAGGCAGACTCACACACAGAGCTTCGAAGGCATCAGCACTCCCCCCTAGGCATACGCAGGCCTGTGTTTGCCCATCGATGTCACGAACGAACGAAACAAGACGAGACAATGCTTCAGGCAGCGATACAGCAGGAAACTGAGGACTAGGCGGACTGACCTTCAAAAGCTCCGCAAACAGCTCGTCAGCCTCGATCTGCTTGTTTACGAAAATGATGATCGAGCCATAGTCCTGCCAGTCTCCAAGCAGTTGCAGCAGCCTGCATATCAGCAAGCAACACACACCATTTCGTCCCGTTGCAAAAACACGGAAACACACACACCACCACCTACACAGTGCCGTACACGACACCCCGCGGTCTTCTCCCCCTGTCTCGTGCCTCTCGAACAGGCTGCGCATCCGTCCTCCTAGCCCTCGTGCATGCAATAATAACACTGGCCGCGTGTATGAAACAGGAGACATTCGCCCTTCGCAAGCCTTTAATCCTTGAACAGGGAAGGAAACCCCTTTCTTGGGCTACACGCACAAATAGAGGGCCTCAAAAGCTCCTTGTCATGTGTGCAGACTCGGGAAGATACATTACCTGTAGAACTTGCGTTCTTCATCCATGACTTCAACGTACTGCTGCACCTTGGCAGCTGTACGGCCCTTCTCGCCAACGACAACTTCAATTGGCTTGTAGAGGATCCGGCGAGCAAGCGCTGAGGCACCCCAAATTGATTGCACACACGCGGCAAGCGGCGAGAACTTAGTCGCGCAAAAAAACATGCTTTCCTATTTTGTAAAAAGTAACGGTAAAAGAAGCAGGCCGCTACCCCTCCTCCCCCGCCCTCATCCGACACCCCTGCCTTCTGTACTAGCTCCCCAACTTTTCCTCCACGAAAGGCAGAAGGCTTAGTGGGGACACACATTCGATATGCGAGGGAAACGTAGCAGAAAACAGACACGTCTGCCTGTCGAGGCGGGTGCTTCTCAGGATTGACGAGATCTGCGGCTCGAAGCCGTAATCAAACATTCGGTCCGCCTCGTCAAGCACAACAAAGGTGACACGCTGCGCGACACACATGGCACCCCACACACACATAAACACATATATTCACACATAAACACATATATTCACACATAAACACATACATTCACACATAAACACATACATTCACACATAAACACATACATCCACACATAAACACATACATCCACACATAAACACTTACATCCACACATACATCCACACATAACACAAGCGCGCGCAGATAATCAGCACGCCCGTATAAATCCTCTCGCGGCAAAGCGATGAGAGGAGACGTGAGATACGCAGGGCAGTAGCACAAAGGCAACGAATATTACGACTGCACAAAATACGCACAACCCAATACGCAGCAGCTCGTTAAGCCCTCTCTCGCGCGCGTTGGTTTCTCTCTCCCTCTCTGTCTTTCTGAGTGAGTGAGTGTATATGTATATATATATATATATGTACATGTGTATATGCGTATATGTATATATAAATGCCGCCTAACATACCTTCAAGCTCGTAAATTTGCACGAGTTAAGAGTCAAAACGTCGATAAGGCGCCCCGGCGTTCCCACAACAACATCGACACCCCGGCGGATCTGCCCGAGCTGACTGCAGGAGAATGAAAGTCGCAGACTGCCGAAGAATGTGAAATTTAGACAGCAGAAAAAGTGAGGCCTAGGCAACACAGCTCTAACGAAGAAGCGCCGCTTTGCTTCGTGCGAAAGGCGGCCAGGAAACGGATGTGCGGCTTTTCGGGGGGCGGGAAGGGCGCACGCTTCCAAGCAGCAACGCAACAACGGGCAGCATCTATTCCCACGCAGCAATGAGCAGCCAGAGAAGCGTGCGAGAAACTCCGACATGAGAGAAGTAGGGACTGGGGGAGGCGAGGCTGCTCTCGCACGGCCTTCCCCGGGGAGCACGTGCAATGCGAGACAGGGTTGCATGCTCCAAGCCAGGGAGCCAGAGAGGAAAGAAAGAGGGGAAAAGCAAGAGGGGAGTGGAGAAGGGAGCAGCGAGAGTGAGCAGACGATGATGCGAGCAGCGCATATATATATATATATATACTTATATATATGCAACACACATTCCTCAGCAAAGGGGCGTCTTACCCTCCGATGCCTGCACCTCCATACAGGGAGGCCACGTTCAGATCCACCAGCTTGCACAGCCGCGAAACTTCTTTTGAAATCTGGAGCGACAATTCTCGCGTGGGGGCGATCACCTAAAAAATACGGAGATATTTTACACACAACGGAAGGCAACCTGGAAGGCAGCGCACATGAGGCTCCCTCAAGGCCACTCCTCACTACCCAGGAAACCGTTCCCTTGCAGCCGCTTGTCTCCTTCTTGCATGCGAGCATCACATCCGCAGTATTAGACAGCACGTGGATGCTTGCCCGAAGAATGCGAGATAGATAGAGCTAGATAGAGAACAATAAGCCTGCATGCTATAAAAACGCTTACCAGGCCGATCATGCCTTCCTTAAAATTTCCGTAAATGAGCATCCTCTCGCCTTTCTCATTTTTCCTGAATCTATCGCGGTCCTGATCATCTCCGTCCTGTGCGTTCTGCCTTCCACGTGGCTTGCCCTTCGATTCGGCAGCAGCGGCTGCGGAATCGGGGGTAGAGGTGACGCGGTTGGCGTCCCCGTCAGCTGCAGCGTCGACGAGCTCCTGCTGCTGCTGCTGCTGCAGCTTCTCTTCCTTTTGTTTAGCCAAGTAATCCTTGTACTGCCGCTTAACACTCAGCACGTGCCGCACCAGGGGCAGGGTGTAAGCAAGAGTCTTGCCGCTGCCCGTCTCCGCCACAGCTATGAGATCTCTCCCACACATCAAAATAGGCATGCACTGACTCTGTACGGGGAACGGCTTTTCGAACCCCCGCATTTCCAGGTGCTGCACAACGCGAACCACACGCAGTGCAACGCAAAAGCAACTGTCTCTACAGCCGTTCAATTCAAACGCATCCGCCTTCCGCGCCAGCCTTCCCGCCTCTCAGGATTGAGACGCCCTCCAGCTTGCGCAGTGAAAAACGGCAGGAAGGCGGCTCGAGGGAAAGACGCAGCGAGCACGACAGTCTTCTAGAAGAGATGGCAAGGCTACAAACAAACGCACTCTAAGAACCTTCTCCGGCAGCCCACACTGGTGAAATGCACTGACAGGACGAGGACACTGTTTCCCCCGAACCTAAGAAATGCCTCACACACACACAGAGGCCACCTATGCGTGTCGCCAGAAACACAAACTCCACAGCGCAATAAGCCCCCACCCCTACAAAGAAAAATCAATTTCCCTTCGCCTCCCCTCTAACCAACACCACTGGCGCGTCCTCTAGCCGCTTCCCAAGCCTGTCCAGAGCAGCAACACTTCGCTGCTCTCTGCCCCCCCAAACAATAACAAGCAATAAGCAGCACTTCGCTGCTCTCTGGTGGTTGCATGCACCTTTATGTTCCCATTTGTTTTGCGTAGAGCCTCGACTTCGTGGTCTTTCAGATCCGTCAGCTCCTTTACCTACGCCACGCCCATAAACACAAGCACAGACACACACACACACACACAGACATACATATTTACAACACATACAGACACATACAACACATACAGACACAACACATAGAGCCACATACAGCACATACACACATCAGTACATACACAATACTGATATACACATGCACAAGAGATAAATATTCACATGCACAAGAGATAAATATACACATACACAAGAGATAAATATACACATGCACAACACATAAATATACACATACACAATACAGATAAATACACAACACATAAATATACACATGCACAATGCAGATAAATACACACCTGCACAACACAGATAAAGATACACATGCACAATACACATACATACACAACACATTCACAAACGCACACACACACAAACACATATATAGATGTACATGCCACATGCATACCCAACATATATAGACACACACCCACATTCACACAAGTCTACACACAACATGTGCATACACAAATCCATCCCCGAACTGATGGGCATCATGTTTCGAGGCAGGCAGGAGGGCACCCTCAACCGACTAGCCTTCACACAGGTGCCTGATATTTCGACGAATCGCCGCGAAAAAGCCAGAAGGTGAGGACTTGGGCTCAGCAGCGCAATCGGAAGACTACAAACGACGGGAGAATTAGCGGAATATTGCAGCCCCCTTCCCTCAAGAGTTCGCTAGACAATCTAGAAAAAAAGCGTCTGCCGCCTTCGGAATCTCCCATCCCAGCTGCCCCATCCGTATATATCTAGATCTCTCTTTATCGCTCAATATATCTCTCTCTTTCTCGCTGGCTGCACCTCCAAGCTGCCAGAAAGGCTTCCCATGAACAAAGCGCATGCAACGCAAGGGGACAGGGGCAGACGGCCACCAACCTGAACATAAAGATTCTTCTTGATGGGAGGAAACTTGCAGGAGGCATGATCCACGAGCGGCAGCTCCTTTTTCAGTCCAACGCGCTGCATCACCAGCCAAGCACGCAGCACCCACAGGCATCCTCCCCTGTCCATGCTCGGCAGCCTCACACATGCGACTCCCTCCCACTGCCTAAGAGACCCCCTCCCACTGCAGCATCGCCAAAGAAAGATCTCTTTTGCAGCCTTTCGAAGCCTCTGCACTCCACCACCACGAACCCGCGCACCTTCACGAGGTCAAAATACGACAAATTCGCCAACTGCTCTTTCGCCTGCGTGTCGTTGTCTTCTCCGGCTGTATTCTGCTCTAAAGCCGCAGCAGCCTCAGCAGCGGCTGCGGCCTCTTGAGCCGCCGCTGCTGCCTCCTCCTCCTCTTCCTCATGATCCGAATACAGCAGCACCTCTTCCTCCTCGACATCTGCGTCCTTAGAGGAAGCCTCCGCCTTGTCCTCTTTCCCCCCCCCGCCTTTCGTCCCCCTCTCGCGCGGAAGCTGCTTCTGGCGACCTTTCCGCAAAGTTTCAAGAAACAGCTCGTGATACTTTTCGTCCTCGTCATTAGGACCCTCGCCTCCTGCCAGTGACAGCGCTGTCGCCGTCGATGCCTCTGAGGCTTCGCCTTCGGCTTTGACGCCTCCTTCCCCCTCGTCAGTAGCTGCACTCTGCGCTGCTGCTGTTTTTCCCGCAGAGGCTGTTTGTCGTGCTGCCCCGACGGAAGCCGACGGAGCTGCTGCGTCCGCTTCCAGCTCCTGCTTCACGCGCGGCGAGTCAGAGGAAACACAAGCAGCAGCTGCTGCTTGTGTTTCCTCTGACTCCATTGCTACCAATGACTCCTGCTGCTCGCCTTCACCCTTCACACCCTCCGCTGCAGGGGGCGTCGCAGCCTCTGTTGTCGACGCTGGTGCTACGGCCGCGTTTGCCCCTGCTGCCTTTGCAACAGCCGCAGGAGGGAGATAGTTCGCCTCTACCTCTTGCCACCTACTGATTTCCTCCAAGGAGATGCTTTGAAGTCGTGGCGGCTCTGCAGCCCGGCTGGAGATACACTCGAGCGCTTCGACTTGGCCTTCGTCCTCGGCCTTTGCTGCGCTCAGCTGCAGCAGCAGAGACAGCAACAGCAACCGCGAGTCAACATGCATGTGCAGGAAGCAAGGAAAAGACTTCAGGATGCTGTTTCACAGGCAGCTCCTCCGAAACAGCGCCGTCTGAACGGCCCGCCGTGTGAAAGTGGCAGCAGCAGCCGCAGTTTTCAGGAGACTACCTCCAGCAGCGTCCACACAAAGTTTCCGCAAATGCAGCCATCAGAACGCACCACGAAAACGGCAAATGCGAGGCGCAAATCACAGCCGAGACAAGGGGGTCACCTACCTCTTCCTTCGCTTCGGACTCAAGGGCTGACATGAACGCATCCAGAAGATCGGTGTCTTCCTTCGCTTCTGGAGCAGCCGTTGTAGTTTTCTGCTGCAGCTGCTTCAGCAGCAGCGCCTGCTGATGCTTTTTGAGGCGATTTCGAGACATCGGCTTGGGTGGCTTCATGACACTCTCCTCAACGCCCTCTGCTGCCGCAGTGGCTGTTCCCATCGCAGCGGCAGCATCTTCTCCCTCGACGGCCAATGCTGGGGTGTCTACTGATCCCACAGATGCTGCTGCTTGCTGCGCTTCTCCAGCGGAAAGGCGTTTGCTCTCGGAGGCTTCCTGCTGCTGCTGCGATTGCTGCTGCTGCCGCCTTTCTTCAGGCGCAGCCACAGCTGCAGCCGATGCTGCTGCTGTGGCGGCAGCAGCTGCAGCGGCGGAAGCAACGGCTTGCGCAGCAGCAATTGCAGCAGCAGCTGCTGCTTTCGACGCCACGCCATTCCTCGCAGGTGTCGCACCAGCAGCTCCTTCCCCTTTGGTGCCGTTGTGGCTGCCCCCTGTCCCTCTGCTGCTGCTGCCGCTGCTGCCTACAGCGAACTTCACATTTGGAGCAGCGGGTAGCCAATCGTTGAAGGCGTTGCTGCTGCTGCTGCTGCCGGAGGAGAAGGAAGTGCCCTTCCCGGAGGTCCCCCCTTCTGGCTGTTGCTTCTGCCTTTTAAGAGCTCTAAACCGCTCCAACCGGCTGATCTTGTCGCTGCTGTTGCTACTACTACTGCTGCTGTTGCTGCTGCCGCCGCTGCTATTACTGGCAGGAGCGTCTTGCTTTTGCACGTCTGCTGATGCCTCCTCGGTGTCACCCCTGCCCGAAAAAGCAGCAGAAAGTGCTGCCTTATCGGCTGTGTTCCTGCTACTCCCGCTGCTACTGCTACTCCCGCTGCTACTGCTGCTGCTGCTGCTCAGCGCTGGAGATGCACTGCGTTCTTCCGAGACTTTACGAGAGGCCTTTGAGGATGCCGCGGCAAGCTCCCTATCCTCGGCTGGCTCCTCTAAGACTCGCTTGGGGAGGCGGCTGCCCCTTGCCGAGTCACCAGCGCCGTCATCGGTGTCTCGCACAGCCGAGGAAGAAGTCTGACATCGCATCTCCTCCTTCTCGCCACTGCGATCTTTGGATTTGCTGCTGCTCAAGCGGGAAGGGCTTTGGCGACAAGTTCTATGATCCCCCTCTCCTCGCCTGTCAGCGCGCGAGGGCAGCCTCCTGCAGTCCTCCTCGCCAACCCGGCTGCTGCTGTCTTTGCCTTCCACACGATGTCTGCTTCTGCTTCTGCTGCGTTGTCTGCTGCTACCACTTCCACGGCTAGGAGGTCCTCCTTCGCGTTGTCTCTCCCTTGAACGGGAGCGCATGTGGTTCTCGCGCCGGGTGTCTCGCAGTTCTCGCGTATGGCCGTCACGTTCCAGAGTGCCGCTGCCTCCGCCTCTGCTGCTGCTGCTCTTCGTGCTGCCGCCGTATATATTCGCACTGCTGCTGCTAGTGTTGCTGCTAGTGTTGCTGCTGCCATCTCCTTCCATCCAGCCGCGCATGCGCCCCAAGGGACGGCGGCTGGAGTGTGGCCGGTACCTCTCAGCGCGTGCTTCCTCAGCCTCTCTGCTACTGTACCTGCTGCTATCTGCCGCTTTGCAGTAAGCATCTTCGCTGGACCGGTAGCTGCCCCTACCCTCTCTGGGGTTCCCATCGCTCCGTCCGTCCTCCCTGTTTCTGCTCTCGAGACTCCTGCTGCTGCGCCTGCGGCGTGACGCATTGCCTGCTTCTGGCCGCCGACCAGACGCGCGGCTGGCATCCGAAGATGACATTCTCGAGCCTTAGAGCAGCAAGTGCGCAGCCTCGCGGCTCCGCGGCAGCGGGGGAATACAGGATTGGAGGGCCTAGGGAGCAGAAGAGCCTAACAGGACAGGCGCAGCCGCCGCAGCCAGGAGTAGCAAGAAATAATCAGCGCTTCCACCTGCTTGCTCGAAGTGAATTGCGAGCACTTGACAGGTCCTCTGCTCGCTCCTGGCATGTTGAGAAGCGGCCTCGGGTGTAAAGACACCGAAGAGGCCCCGGCGAGAGGGAGTCCACTAGCTACTTCTGGAGAGGAGGCGCGTAGCAGATACAGCTGGAAGAACCTGGGCTCTGCGAGCAGAAGGACAATTCTAATAAGCAAACTCGAAAGTCACGTGCAGAATGGGAGGGGAGCCATCTGAGCTGCCAGGGTCTAGCTTGGGCGGTCTCTGCTCTAGAAGCTAGCCACCGGTTTCCTCCCGAACATATTTAATATTCCATATATGCGCTTATTTCCAAAAAAAAACCGTCTGTTAGAACACCCCGCCCCCTTGGGGCGTAGCCCAAGTAACACGGGCATGCAGCTTCGGCTGCCACGACGACTTCGATGCGTTTCACTTGGCAAACACAAAAAATTCACTAATTGGTACGAATGTTACATATTTAACTATGGAATTACTCGCGTTTTTAGGCCGTAAAAGCCTGACATAGACTGGCCTTCTCGTCCTCTCCTTCATTCGAGATAGCACACAGACGCCTGGATACCAGCACTCAACGCCCAAGGAGACGAAGAAACCGCCTGTAGGGACTCAATGCCATAACTGTCGACTCACGAAGCTCACAGGCACACTTGCACTGTATTGTGCACTCTGCAGATGCACAGCATCCCATCGCGCTTGCCTAGAATCCTTAGGCCGTCAGGTATCTCCCTTATTTTAAATATGCGCTTGTAGGTACGTTGCAACGCATAACTGGACTGTTGCTATCTTCGAAAACATATAAAAGCAGCTCACATTGCTCACGCAAACCACCATACGCCATCGGTCTTCAGCCCCTAGTGCATGGGGGCAATACATTGGGAGGAAACTGTTATGGCGGAACTCGAAGACCTTAGCAACAGTAGAGAAAAACAATGCTCTCTTGATGTGTGCATGGGTGAGTAGTGCAGATGCAGGGGATCTCTAACCTGTCTCCGTGGGTCCACAGTTGTTAGTAGTTAAAGCTGTGACAGCACTCTGTGGGAGAGTTTTATGAAAGCGGCATTCAACTAGAAACAGCTGCTGAGTAAAGAACGACTCTTTGGCAATGATTAATGAAACAGGTACTGATCAGTACTGCCCTGAACTTCACGCTTGCTAGGAGGTTTGTTTTGGTCATGCCTAACACAAAATACTTTTTGGTAATCACGTGCGCATCTATTTCAATATACCTCAGCTGCATTCGTTATCGAGAGCATTATTGTTGCCTCTAAGGTCTCTTCTCAGCTATAATGGGGAAACGTTTTTCTTCAGTGTTGGGGTCCGTGGACACGTAGAGTGTTGGAATAACGGTGCCGCTGCCCCTCCACATATTCCGACATGACGAGCAGCCTCTGACACGGCATCGACATTATTCTGTAAAGTACTGCAAGGGAGTACTCCAAGAATATTTCTGTGCTTACGTGAGGCAGAACACAATGTGGGCACGCACACACCTGGTCGTGCCTCCCTTTTACGCCAGCATGTGTGCATTGATCTTACGCACAGCAGGAGACTTAGCAGCGTGGAAGGAGCACGACAGGTACTGCGTAGTCCGTTCGGGCGGTCTGTAACTCCCCTCTGCAGTTACACCATCATGAAAAGTCTACAAAGGCACAACGCCGCGGGAGTAAACTGCAACTTCTGCAGAATTGGACCTGAAAGGCTCCAAAAAGCGCTTGAAAGAGTTCCGGTCACTTATTGTGGTTGTGTTCCTAGGTGCCGAAAACCTCATATAGCTGTCATGACTGCCTTTGTCCAGCCGCTCTGCTGCTTAAAGAGGCACCTTAAATTGGTTCGCAAATTTTCAAACCACCAAAAATAGTGGAAACGCTGATGGCTGGTACTTACGCTAACGACATGCGGCTCACGAAAGCGCAAGCACCCGCTTGTATGCAAGCAGAAAATCTGCTACATGAGGAGCTACTTGACCAGCACATGCCCGCACAATGCATGTGTGCGTGTGTGGGGTGTGTGTGTGCGCAATGCGCAAAATGATGTAATTCATATATCCTATCAAACAATGTATGTATATGTCCCTTCGTTCGATAGGAAGGGACAAGCAAAGCACCTACACTGTAATGCCGCATGCTAGAGACGCACAGAGGTGCTCAACGAAAGGCAAACGGTTCATGCGCAACATGCTTTCTCTCGAAAGAGGAACGTGCTTGTGACTGTAAGCCTTTCTGACGTCAATGCAAGTTGTTTTCTATAGTCCAATGTAGAGCCTTCCAACGCCGGACATGGGCTATATACGGAATTCCGGGGGCTAAAAGAGGCTCCCACCACTCACTTGTGTTCGCGTACACTCCACAGAACACCTTAAGTTGGGTACGACTCGTGACGTTTCTGCATGCAGCAGTATGTATCACATGCGTTCAAGTGCGTGCGCATGGCAGCTCATTCGATTGGGTGTTGCGGCGCGGCGGAGATGCGGTGGTGAAATGTGCTGTCTTCGTCTTGAAACTGGAAGTACGCCCAAATTCCGATGAGAGCGACCAGAAATATCGCAATAAAAACACCCGTAGAGGGAGATCCTTTGGCAGCCTTTGGCACACAAGCACACAGACACAGCAAAGTGCTAACAACAGGCTCTGCCCGAATGCCGCCTCACACGCGTGAAATATACACAGGATGACCATGACTCCAGGAGGCGTCGCGAATGCGCCAGCATAGCATTTGACACGGAGATTGCTGAGACAATAGTGGAGTGCCACTCTGTGCAGAGGACGGAGGGGCCTGGGAAGAAAGACGTGGAAAGTTTCCAAGACGCTTCTAAAATTGTTTCAGGGGAACACAGATGAGCAGTTCCGTCTTTCAACCTAGGGTCTAGAAATTTAAAGAAGCATTACCGAAACAACGCAGCGTTCCGCTTTTGCCTCAGGCTTGCATCGTCGAATATTGGTGGCGCCCTCAACCCTGCCGATGATGTACTCATCGGCCATAATGCGAGCTTCTAAAGAATGTCCAATATCCTCGAAGGCATCTGTCGCGTCTCGGCCTGAGAAACCAAAGCAGCGAATACTGGGGAAGCTTATGAACAGAAGTGACCTTCATGCGCTGAGAGACGCCACGGAGTCCACAAATTAATGGCTGCGAAGCAAGGGCACGCGGCGTGCACGCAGTAGGCAGATGCAGCTGCTAGAAGGCCAGGGGAGAATAAATAGGAGGAACTGATGAGTAAGAAAGCGTACAGCATATCTTGCGGCAAGGTACATACATTACATGAGAAAAAGGCACCACGGTACAATTGCTGGAAGGCGCAGTGTGTGTGCGTGTGTGTGTGTGTGTGTGTGTGTGTGTGTGTGCGTGTGTGTGTGTATTTTTTTTGTAAACTCGAGAGTGCGGCACAGCCCTGGCCCATGTAGGTGCGATATGGGCGTTAGAAGTAAGGAGACGTGTGTTTTCAAGCAGACCTGCAGTCTCAATAATGATGTGAGATCCTCCTGGATGCTTGTTCAAGAACTTCGTCAAGTCATAGACCAGGCCATGGAAGACGCACCAGCAGCTCTCTGCGCTCGTGTGTTTTCGTATCTCCTCCCACGACAGCTCGGGCAGCTTCATTAGGTCCTCCATAGTGCTCCGTTCCTTAAAAAGCGCGTTGAACCTGCAGACTATGGAGAGAGGAGCGGAAAGGGTCCTCTTGCACTAGAGGGTGCCAACACGCCTTGTGAAGAGTGGCAACAGCACCAGAGGAGAGGGAAATCTCGAGAGAAGCGCGGAATACACACATTGAATACATTAGACACAGAAGCCTCGAAGTTTAAAGATGATACACGGGTATTAAAGAACCTGCTTGCCTTCGGTATCCGTCTTCGCGGGTGCAGGGCTGTGACTCGGGTTCGGGGGCCCTGGCTGGAAGAATGGAGTTTCAAAGTGGAATCGACCAGATAATCACGAGCGTAAGTAGCACAATACGGGAAGAAAGTAACGGCTAAAGCAACATTGAGGTAGTCTGCGTGGATATTCATAGTAGAGGCATCTACCACGGTCTTCTGGCACAGCAACAGACCTCGCACTCAGAATTGTCTTGGCCTCCCAGTGTGTCACAGGCATAGTCCTCATGCAGTTCTCTTATTTACAGTGGATGTGGGCACCCCGTTAGATGCAAAGGTCAAGGGTGTAGTTTTCAGAACGCAAACGGGCTGTCAGGCAGTCCCGTGTCTGCTCTGTGTTGCATATCCGATACAGCTCCGATCTCGTCTCTGGACCTCCGTCCGTGCTGTCTTCGACGGCTCAGTCAATGCATGGAATGCTCGAGGGCATCTCCGTTTCGTTTTGTGTCTTCGTGGGCTGTTCTCTGCAGTGAGGCCGATCCCGCTGGCGCAGGCGCATTATCTCCCCCACACCGCCGACCGGTGTCTCAGGCCCGAGCATGTCTTAGCAGAGGCTGGAGTCAGGCCTCACCACTGGACTGATTATTGAAGGGAAGTTCGGCAGGGCAAGGCGGAAGCGCGCACGTCTCCCGCGGCTTAGCAGCGCTACCCGTCGCAACTGTCTGTGGATACAGCGCTGCTCTGTGTAAACACACCAAGGCGTTACAATGGGCACGCGACAGCGAAAGGATAGGAAAGGAGGTGCAGCTGGCAACAGCGATCCTCGAGAATCCAAACAACAGTCACAGCAAGCTGCAGTGTCTGATGACTGCGCGCCGTCCAAAGACCAAGGGCCGCCTCAGGGGTTCTCCATGAAGCCGGATCTGAAGGATCTCGGCAAACGCAGTACAAGTACCTTTGCTAAAGCAGCAAGCCTCGACCTTGGGGGTGAAGACGATGGCTTGATCTGGTGCGTCTTCTTGCATTTGTTCAGGCACTTCTGGGCCTTTTCAGTTGGCTGCGCATGTAGACTTGTGAAGGCTTCTTGCAATACCCTTCATCGGTGTTTGGTATTCTGCTGTTGGCGAGCTTCTCGTCCTGCTTAGGGATCGGGGGAGTCGGTTCCTCTTCGTGTACAGCACGTGCAGGCAGTCCGGAGGAACGGGCCTTATGTAGTTTAGAGGTGGGAGGGAAGGGGGAGGGGGGGCAGGCAGATGGCAGACTACGCTGCTGTGACTAAGCTCATGCCGCCTATGGGGTTCCTTTTGCTTCCTGTGTTAAGCCGTATGAATGGCTGCATTCGCTTAAGGAACGTCAACTGCACCACCTAGCATACGCTCAAGAGGCACAGGGATACGGAGGAAGCCAGTGAATGAGCAGGGCGTTTTTTTTGAAAAGGGGTAGCCTGGGGAGGAAGTTGAGCGCCTCTCGGAGGCAGGTGCATGGCTATGTGCATGCATTGCGCTATCCGGGAAGTCCAGCCCGCGATATTGTGCGCAAATGCGTTTTTCTCAGGTCTGCCTCGAAGAGATCTCCCTTGGACGTTGCGGTAGATCAAGAGCGCCTCCGCAAGGAGAAGGAACGGAAGAAGGCCAAACGAGAGCAAGTGGGTAGACGCCACTCAGCTACTGGGAACACGAGAGGAGGGGCAGAGGGGGGAAGGGGTCAGCGCGGATGGTGTGCTGCAGTGCGTTGCTGCCTGCATTGGACCCAGCCCAGAGTTCAGCTGCCATGGTCTTGCAGATTTTTCGCAAAAGCTCTCCGAGCGCTTCTATTTCGAACTCTGCTACGTGTCTGGTGCCGCAGGAGCGGGCAAGAGGAAACAGGGAGGGCTTCGGGAAGCAGAAGAAGGGGGCGAAGGGCCTCTCGATGTCTGGCTTGCAGCTGAAATTTCCTGGGTGGGATGTTCGCTCTCGGCTAACGACTTGGCTAATGTACTTCTTCGTGGCTGCTTCGATTCTCGGTGGGAACTCCTGAGCACCTTCCGTTCACAAGCAGGCTCTCCCGAGCCGGTAACAGTCCTTCTTGCGACGCTGCTCCATGATGCAATGTGACGCCGCATCTACACAGGCTGCAAATGCAAAGGGCTGCTAAGCTCCATGACGAAGGAAAGCGGTGCCTTTTGGAGGCACACCTTCAATTTCCTTTCTGCTGCCTTTATTACCCCCATCTGCCCCTGTGCGTTGCATTGCTGGCGACGCAGGCATTTTTGTGCTTCGCGCCCTCGAGGAGTATTACTCGATGGACGGAGATGTCAGCGGAGAGCAGCGGCTCCAGCATTTGGCTTCTCTTGGCCTCGAAGACGGTGCATTAGAAGCCGATATTAAGAGGGCCTATAGAACCCTTTCCATCCGGTGGTAGGGAGGTGGCTTCTGGCCTCACTGCGTCTCTTCTGCCCCCGTAGTTCAAGTGCTGATGATCTGAATCGAGATGCATTCTGAGAGTCTCACAGAGACTTCGAGTGCAATCTCTACGGCTTTTATTGGTGTGCCTTCTCGCTTCCACGCCGTCGTCAAGAATCGCGGTTGAAAACTTGAAACACGGGAAAGAATTGTTTTATTTAAGGTGTCTACGACGATTGTGGAGTGCGGCCTGCCTCAGGCATCCGGATCGAAATCCCAACTGCGGAACAAATTGCCAGCAGCGCTTTCATGAGGTGGCGACTGCTTACGAGTTCCTTATGCGCCAGCAGCGGCGAGAGAAGACTGGGGAAGAAGGGGTCGACATGCGGTCTGAAGGGGCAGAATTTTTTGACGGATCAGAGGGACTTACAGGCGTGAAGGTCACTTCTCAAGGCATTGCGGATTTCTCGTCTCTAGGACCTCATGAGGTGTTTCTGCCGACAGCAGACACCAAGAATGTATGGTCAATCATGGTAAGCAGAGTCTTGGTGTCTCACGGGCAGAGTCAAGGATAGCAAGAGGAGCTCGATGGCCTTCCCCTGCGCCGCGCATAAACATGCAGTTGCCGCAGATGACTGCACGCAGCAGTAGCCTTGCTTGCAACCGGACACGAGAACTCCTCTTCCCTGCGGGAGAGCGAATTCGTGCTCGTCAAGATTCAGTGTGCTTCTACTAGGCCTCCATTTGGACGTTCCAAGGATGCGCGATTTTCGGGGTGTCGGCTCCGCTGCATGCGTTCTTTTTTCAGATTCACCAGGACACAGACGATTGGAGTAAATCGGTCTACGAGATATGGCAAGAGTCATGTGCGTGTGCTCCCCCTCTTTCGATCATTGGCCTTATTTCCTCTCGCCCCTTTCTGCGCATGCATGATGCATGCACTCGTACTGTATGTACATGTACACGTTGCTCATACTATGTACATGTACACGTTGCTCATACTTCCGCGCACCTCCGAGACTGCGGCCTTCTCGGAGCGGTCGTGCTGCAGCTGCATGGCTTCTCGCGCTTCGCAGTGTTTGTCTCTAGTTTTTAATAGTGAATTATCTCGCATGTACTCAAACAGGTACTTCTCCTGTGCGAGGGGGCCTGGCGTCTGTAAGACCCTTCCACAGCCACCCTCGCATCGTTTCTCGTTTGCGTTGTGTATGCGCCCCTCAGACCGGGCATTGGGCAAGTATGTGAAGTTTGGGGTGATCATAATTCGAGGAAGAAGCGGCAAGGATGTACTGAAGAGACTGCCAATCAACGTCAAGTGCGTTTCCGTGACTGTGCACCTTAATGCGCTATTGGGGTGCCCCATGCGTCTAAATCCAAAGAACGCCACTGAACAGGTCGTTAGGGGGGACTTTGTGCTGCAGATTTGGGGTATTCCAGGAAGGGAGGGACGGGAGCACAGCTGTTGATCGCGAGTTGCTATCGCCTTGAAGGATTAATCAGGCTGCCACTCAGTTCCTCTTAGGTCTGTCTTGCGTTCTTCTGCTTTTTGCTGCTCTTCCGGGATATGTCTCGTGGTCTCTCTATTTCCTGCCTTTCTCTGCTGCTGCTAAATGCCGCAGGATCTTCCCTGCTATTTTGCTGCTAACAGCTGGCATGCACCCGGAAGTACGTGCACTGTTCTAGGTGGCCTCTGTGGCACCCTTTCCTTGAGGCCAGTGCTCAGTAGAAGAATGTTTAAATTTTAGCCTTCGTTCGTGCTTTTGTATTTGCCGCGGCGGATGCAGGCAACTAAGCAGCAGCTGTGCATACTTGCTGCGGCAGGCGGAGTATTTGCGCCGCACGATTTGCCCTACATATGTGGTCTGCGAAATACATGCGTTTTTTTGCAGCAATATCCAAACATCATGCGGCCTTCAGTGGAGTCTCTGAACCGCTTTATTGCGGACGCCTTCCCCTCCAGTGTTGATATAGTTGAGAGCGGTTAGTAGTCAATCAACCTAAGCAGTTAGTAGAGTGAACACAGCACACAAGGCGCATGTGGCGCAAGCCGCCAAGCATGCTGGCGTGCTAGCCGCATCTAGCTTTGCGCTGCCCTTGGCTATAGCAGGGAGCAGGCAACCCTGTAGTGGCTAAGGCAGTGGTTTGAGCCATTCGCCCTTTGGTCTCCGAGCCCGTTCGTTTAGACGGAGGTTGCAAGACGCCGTGCAGTCAGACGCCACGGACTGGCTGCCAGGTCGTCTGACATGCGTCGAGGCACAGCAGGGGGGAGGAGTGAGGATTTGGCTTTTTGCGGAGAGCTTTGCATACACGGCGCAGCTTCGTGTAGTTTGTGAATTTTCGCTGTGTTCAGCTCATGCGTTGAGATCGTGGCTAGCCTCTCCGCCTTCTTCATCGCAGCCTTTGGCTGCTCAGTACAAAGCGGTGCTGATTCCTTCTGCTGGCTCAGCGAGCAAGCCTTCTCTCCTTGTAAAGCACGCGGCGTTTGTGAACAAGCAGCTCATGAGTTTCTGCTTTCTCGCAAATGCAAGGTCGGTCTTATCACGAGAAAAGGAGGCGGTAATCGCTGTCCTCAAGGATCCACCCGCATGGATCACTCCGATTTCGGCACAGCCCACCGCCTCCAGCGCGCTGAAGCTGCCCGTTCACATGAACGACCTTCAAGAGGAAGCGCTCGAACAAGGCTCTAACCTTCTGCTCTTCATGGATGAAGGCAGAGGCGTCTCTCGCGTGCAGGCTGTCCTTCACACTGTTCGCTCGAAACTGCTGAATCCTGCGACGTCGCTGTCTCTTGCGATAGATCGCTTCAAGGAGGTAGGCTGAACGGCGAGCGGTTTTTCGTGCTTGGCGAAAGCCCCGAGAGAGAGAAAAACTTTTCCTCCCTGTTTGGTCACTCTCAGAGTATCTATGTGCTGGATCTAGAGGGCGTATTGCACGTGAAAACTGCTGCTGCAGAGGCTTGCAGGGGCACTCCAATTTTCACCGTGATGGACGTCGACATCTGTGCGTCTTTGCCGCGACCCCACGTCTGTCTGGATGCGTTTGCAGGCCTTGCAGCCGCTGCTTTACCAGCAGAATAGTGCGTCGCTTTGCAAGAGCTCACTGCAGCGCCAAGTCTTTTGCCTTGTGGTTCTGGAGCCGGCAGAAGACGTTTCTAGAAGCGACAGCCCGGAGGGCAGCACCAACCAAACCCTTGATCTTGAACGCATGAAAGCGCTTTTGCAGCTTTCCAAAAAGAAGTATTTACTGGGTACGTAAAGACGAGGCGCTCAAATGCACAGGGTGTGGCTCTTCGAGATGGTGCTAATTCAAGTCAGGTTCTGTTTTCATCCTGCGTAACTCCGAGTCTGTGAACGGGGATTTGTGTACATGCAAGTGGATGCCTCGCCCCCGGTCTAGGGGACTCGTCTTTCTAATACGCGCACCGCACATGTAGAGCAAGCGTGCAAAGCAGAGTGTAGAGGTGGTGCTATGTTAGCTGCTTGTTGCGCGTAACTTCTAACGATCAAAGCTCCAAGTCAGCCCTCCGATGTGTGTTCCTTACGGTGTACGTGGTGCCCCAGAGAATCCGCAGAAAGATATGGAATTAATTTGGGAGCGCGCAGTGCAAACGGCGAAGATGCACGAAAAGCCGCATGCCCAGAAGGACGCAGAGGACGCGGATGAAACGAGCACCTCCACGAACGAACCGGAAGATGTGCATATCGTACAGCCAGACAACACGGAAGAAGATGTCATACACATTCAAGTGGTATGTTTTAGCCTAAACACCCACAAAGTTTCCACCTTTGCTTTGGGGGGAGAAGGCGAAATTTCGCGGCGAAATGTTCCTTTTCTCTCACTCCCAATATTACTGAAGCGCGGTACAGAGATCCTGTTGAGGGCACACGGCAATGCTGTTTCCCACACAATCCATCCCCAGGCTTTCTTTTCCAACGGTGGTGTAGGCAGCTGCTGCATTTTCGGAGAACATTTGCACTGCTCAATGGGGAAGTGAGAGAGTGCTTCCTGGTTTGGAAATACAACAAGCAGAGGGGTGTGCGGGATGACACTCTGGCCCTGCAGGTCCGCGTGTCGGTGGGAAAGCCCGCTGCGGCGCAGTCTCTGCCAGGCCTACCCAAGGAAAGCCTGTTATTGCGAATGGTCAAGGAGGAACTAGACGACACTCCCGTCTTTTTGCTGGACCTGGAGAGCTCCCGTGTAGCAGCGTTACCTCCGCTGTATGTGGAGGAGACGGGGAAAGCGAACGAGAGCAAGGAGAACGTGTACAAGCGACTCTATCAGGCCCTTGAAGACCTGAAGAGCGCCACTGATGACGAGGAGGAAACAGGCCTGCTGTCTTTTTCTCCACTGCCAGAGTACTGTTCTGGACAAAACTTTGCAAGACAGTGTCTGGCCAGTGTACAAAACTCTTGGTGGATGCTCCTTAGTGCTGGGTGGTGGCTGCAGGTAAGAGGCCGGAGTTTAGTTCAGGGCTCCTCAGTGTGCTAGGTAGCAGCTTAAAATTGTATCGCGGAGCAGGGTATTATGTTTGCCGAAGTATTAAGGGATGAGAGGCCTTCAATTTTATGGAACCTATGCTGCGGCATCGGCTCGGTAGCTTTAGGTCTTTTGGCACTCATATGCCCATGCGCCTGTGTCCCAGATCCTACTGCTGCTTTGCATCGGAATAGCCACATTTATGTTTTGGAACAAGATTACAGCTGAGGTAGGGCCACGAACAAGAACAAATGCGTGACTCCAGCAGTTCAGTCACGCTGCTGCTGCATCCTTCAAGTGGTTTATGCTTCCGAGTTCGCACTGCTCACGTGTTACAGAGTCAATGGGTTGTGGCTTCCTGTTTTGTATTCTGCCTTCAGATGTTCCTGTGTGGCATGGTGCTGTTGTCGCTTGGCATCGGCGCGTGGTCAGCAATTCAACCTCTTGTAGGTTATGTTTTCAGAAATATTTAACCGATTCCCCCTTTGTAAATGCACAGAGCCGGTGGAGTATAACTCTCAGATCAAGCTGAGGCCATTGAAGGTCAGTGGTTTTCGTTTCATGGTCTCTGTGCGATCGTAGCAACGTGCTGCTCTGCAGCTGTTCGAATTACCCGATCTTACATAGAGCGTGGCATCGAGCTAGTGACCTTTATCATATGCTGTTTTACCAATATATCCTTCAGTAACGGTATATAGGCAATGTTAACGATACCATATATTTTTATTAATAAGGAGCAACAACTGTCAGGCCAGTGGGCAAAGCTAGTGTTCCACGCACTTCGCAGCATATTCGTCGGAACTCTACTGCGGCTGTAGCCGCTGTTGCGCTTTTCTTCATTTTGTCCTCTATCATAGACTCGTATTATTGCCGGTGTAATCCGGCGTGGTATGTGCGGTCAGTTCTTGAACCGTTGTGTGTTGCCGGCTAAATAGTCGTAAGAGCTTCCGTCAGGCTTGGCACATAGCTGTCGTGGCGCAGTTAGATTCCTCGAGCACTCGATAGTGGTTTTGCGAAGAAAATGAATAATTACTTGCATTCCAGTCTAGCTAGAGATGCATTTGCGGACGAACAGAGGTTCTATGTATTAAGCCATAGGGAATGAAATATTTACGGTTTGACAGTAGAGCATTGTACTGAAGAGGGCTGAAAGATCTAAACTGGTGCAGAACGAAGGTGCATGGTGTAGCACTACGCTGTGCAACGCGGACGATGAGTGAAAACGTTCGATAGTCACGGGAATTTGTTGCTAGGTGTGCATCCTCAGCAACATGTAGCTGATTAGTTCACGTTTATATACTGTTTTATCTCCAGTGTATGGCAGTGTATCTTTTTATTTACAAGGCGTTTCCGTGCCAATGGTGATCTGCTTACCTTGGGGCATGAGGAGGTATCTTTCGGCAAGTTATTTGCGAAGGCATTCGGGTTATACCTCCCCCCTACTCCTTTCGTGTACACGGGCTAACTGAACGGTTCCTAATAAAGCATTGTACTTTGTGAGCTCTGAGTAGTGTCAGGAACTGGGGAATTCGAATGATCAAAACACATGAACCAAAAAGTCGGGTCCAGTCGACCGAGGGAGGACGATGCATGGTATCGAACAATACCAGAAACAGATAAACATCCAGATCCATCCTGTTCAAAGTATTAGCGCATCAGCTGTCATGGCAATCAACCTTTAATATCTTTTCCGTTTGTTTTCCGATCGTTGCTTGATGCCCCTAGATTTGTCCATAGGGACGGACCGGTGGCCTCTGGACGTTGTCCGCGTCGCGTGTCTTCTGGAATTCCTTCCTTACGAGATGAAAACTTCCCGTTTAGTATGGAGAAAATTGCAAATATATAAAATTAAACGCCGAGTTCGATCTCAGGGCAATCACGGATACTCCATTTATGCAAGTCGTAGTCCGCAGGCACAAGACCTCCCGCTGTGGCGCACTCTGAAGATCACGGCGAATTCACATCCTTCTTCTCTTGTCCCCCATAATCTTTCGTGACATTGAATTCAGGCCTAATTCTTGGTGCCATATGCTTCACATAAGCAAGCGTCTCCCATTTCGAGCGTTACCCCGCTGCGGTGTGTAATTTGCTGCTTCGGAGCATCGCCTGGTACTTGAGGTTTTTCCCCGGGTGTTTCGGAGGCGTTGCCATGCTGAATAGCTTGCATTTTTTCCATTTAATCTACCCAGAATACTTTTAAACTCGTTCCATCCGGCTGAGGGAGTCAGGAGCAGCTGCAACACACAGAAAGAAGCATGCCGCTGTCTGCATTCTACGCTTCTGGCATTTACCGACTTTGAGTTTTGCGTTTCTCGGGGTCAGTACGGAACCAAACGATCTGCAGAGTCCTTTAATTTTTTTTGGGCTGGTGTGCACTGGGGAGCCTACCAGCCACTACATTTCGATGAGGCTCGCACAGGAATTTTTTTTGTCCTGTGTGTCCCCATTTTGCGTCAAATCACCACCCTGATTTCTCGGTCATTTCTTCGCGGCCAACCCGCAAACAACCACTGGCACAATGGATCCGCATTTGCGCTCGAGCTGTAGCTCCAAGGCAGGCTCCAAGGCACCCCATGGACGGCGGGAGCACTGTGTCTGGACAGCAGATGTGAGAGAACGCCGCTGTTCTCTCGAGTCAAACACAAATTGTTTGGTAGCAGCACGGTCAGATAAGGCAAAATCTGTCCTTCTAGACGAAGGCCCGACAGGGACCCCCTCCGTGCAGTTGAAAACACAAAGCGACCCAGAGAAGGGAAAAATGACCACCTGTACAGGCAGTGGCATCGCTCGTAAGGCGTTCCCCTTGCTCTTCTGCGGCCCTATGCTGAAGCCCTTTAAAATTAAGTACCTTCCTTACACAAACGCCGCGCCATCCTTTTGCTTGTCTTCGACTATAACGCCCGTGTGTGTGTGTGTGTGTGTGTGTGTGTGTGTGTGTGTGTTTGTCCTTTTAAATGCAGTGGAGAGCGATGCCGTGTCTCCAGCTAGCTCCAAGAGGCATGCCATCGAAAACGAGCGCTCTAAGTGCCTCTTTCCCAATGCTTTGACATGTGGTCAGGGCAAACCACAGAGCACCTCGGTGGGGAGCCGAGAACAGATTGCGAACACGGGAATGGGTTCCATCGGCAAAGACCCCAGTCGTGGCGTCGAGCAGCGGCGTCTGAAGAGAAATTCAGCGCTGAACTTCGCCCCGAAGAGAGAGGCCTGTAGCGGCGGAAATAATGCAAGGAGGGGGGGAGTTGAGAGTTCACGCTGGACGCCTTTGCGCCGCATCTCGATAACGCAAGGCAGTGCGGCTAGCCATAGGCTCGTAAAGTGTGTGCGACGCCGGCTCTGCCTTTTAAAGCAGGCGGTGCTTGAAAGGCCTTGGAGATCTGACATAGCCCTCCAAGTGAGGAGCGAGCGCTTGAGGGCCTCCCTGCTGGGGACGTCAAAAGAGGTGCAGCGCGTCAGCAGGCAATACTCGAGGGCACTACTAAAAAAATTGGCTGCGGCTGGGCGTTCTGGGAAAGCCGTGGCGAGCTGGAGGGCACACCAAGTACTGACGGCCCTCCAAGAGGTGCGTGGTAGCGTGTTGCAGCCGGCGAGGCGGAAGCTTTGGGGGCTTAAGCGGCAGTGTAAGACGCTCCGTCCCCGAGTTGCAGCGCGCATAGATCCGGCAAGGGAAGGCCGAATGTGTGACACAGGAGCGGAAGAACACGGCTTCTACCGCTGCCGCGGGATGGCTCTCAAGGAGGCCTCCCTTTTCTTGGGGGCGGCAAGTAGGGGCCATCCTTCGCCGAGTGCACCACGATCTGCAGAGGGACAGAGCGGCTGTCGCCTTTCAACCCCTCAAGGTCACTTCGCAGCAGTTCCCTCCACGCCGCCGCCTTCTCAGGGGAGTCGTGCCTGCGATGGGACGGTGAGGCAGTGGAAAACAATGTCTGCACAATCCTCGGCCTTCCCAGTTCACTTGGCGGATCCTTGCTCGCAAAGTGCAGTTTCCGGAACCTCGCGTGGAGAATCGAGGCGGAGCTGCACTCCACCTTGCCAGGAAGGACCTCCGGAGTGTCTTCAGAGAGCGCGAAACGCACTGCTCTTCCAGGCGCTATCGGCTCACGCTGCTGAGACGGCCGACGCCTCGCCAGAGATGACGGCTCCCCCTAACAACGCTGAGAGGCCAGAAAGCCAGAACGGCCTCAACAGCCCTCCAGCGGAAGGCCTTCAAGCCACTGGTGACAAGGAGGGGGAGAGCTCCGGAGAACTGGAAAATCCCGATTTGTGCAAGGCCAACAGTTGCAACGAATTCGAACAGGTTCTCAAGACGTGGCAATCAAAGGAACTGCACGTCATGGCGCGGAAGCGCCGAGGCTTTTACTCTGCATCTTCTGCGCAGGACCCTTCTCACCCTGCGGCAGCTCAGGCGGACAGTACTGAGGCGAATGTTGCGGCAATATTGGCTTCCTCGGAATGCGTAGTAGGCGGTACGGATGCGATGAAGGATCCCGCAGAGGACACTGCAAATGCCTCAGGAGAAACGCACGTGAGAGAAGCTCCCATGGCAGAACAGGCAGAAGCACCAACGCCGCTTGCCTCATCGCCTCTGAGTGAACCAGCACAAGCGGTGATAGCCACATCGCCACCAGCTGAAACTCGCGCGGCAGGAACCCCAGCAGACGCATCGCTACCTGCTGATGCGATAGTACACGCCAGAACACCGCCAACCTTGCTTCACACTGCCAACGAGAGCCTTTCCGAGCTAAAACCAGCGATTCCCTCTGATCCTGCAAATCTGGAAAGCGCCGACGAAAAAGAAACCGGACTTTGGCTGGGGATGGAGGGGGCTTGTGAACACGGAGACGATGAAGCTAGCTCGAGCAATACGAGTGCGCTGGCAGGCGTAGCCGGACTAGCTCGTGAGGGCGAAGAGTTTGGAAAAGGCAAGGGAGAAGAGGGAGGGCGAGAGCTCTACAAAAAAACCACCATCGCAAAACAAGAGCACCGCCAGTTTGCGTCAAGTGCGATGCTCCCGACCAAGTGGGAAGTGTTCGCGCTGTTCTTGGGAGCCCTGTTCACCTATGTACTGGTTCTGCTGTGCACCAGGGGCGTGCCGCACGCCATTCTTCTGCTTTTCTGTTGCCTCTTCGGGCTAAGGATTCGCGCGAAAGGCAGCGGTAGCACCAGTGGTGGCAGCTACACGGCGCTGTGGCTTTTACTGCTGCAGTTGATGCTGATTGCAGCCTTGTGCATTGTGAGTCTCATAAAGGAAGTGGCAAATACAAACCAGATGCTTCGACAGATCAATGATAATACTCTCTACGCCGCGGATATTCGTATCAGTAAGTGCACTGTTGTCTCTGTGAGCGATCGCTTCGGGGCACATAACCTCTTTTGCCCTCATGTTGCCTCGGAGAAAGATACTTTGTTGTACCAGCGTCGGGTTTAATAAGCCGAGGTTTTTGATTTGGTTGCTGGGTACCACAAGCGTTTTTGTTTTCAACCCCCCAGTGGACACGAGTTCAGAGTTAGAAGAGGGCAAATGGAATGTTGTGGTGCTGCCTGTTCGTGTGGTGGTGCGTACAGCCAGCACGTTGCTCTTTGTGGCTCTCTCGTTTGCGGGGTTCCTTCTTGGCTTTATCATTTTGGGATATTTGGGCTTCAGCAGTTTCTACAGCTTTGTGTTTCAGCCCATTGAGTTGTGCCTCTTTGGGAGCTCAGATATCCGCAGTTCCAACTTCGGCGTACAGGCGACGGCTGCCATCTGCCTGTTTTGTCTTGGTGGCTACGGCACGAGCGCAGGGCTGTTGCTGTTTTTGGCCCTTGTAGTGACTGGGGGTCGCCTCGTCGTGAATGTATTTGTGATGAAGGAAGGAGACAGACTAGAGGTCAAGGAATTGGGGACCAGGAGGAGGCTCACTCGCTGCTTCCTCGCGAGTTCACTGCTGCAAATTGCAGCTCAACTGGGCGCCGTTGCTTTAATTTGCTGCACGGGGCACTCTGGTGTACAGCCACTGCAGCGGCAGGCAGCGAAGGCCATCTTGGGGGTGACCGGCTTTTGTTCCCTCCTAGATGTCTTGCTCCTTGCAGCTCAACTGGCCGCGTTCAAGTGTGACTGTCCAAAGCAGACACTAGGCAAAGCCGCAGCCATCCTGTTAGCTGGGGGCCGCTTCGATGCACCATCAGCTTATTTGTGCATTGCTGGACGCCTCGAGGTGCTTTGGGACGAGGAAGCTGCTGCTTACACAAGCACGTAAGGAAGCGCATCCCATTGTGTGTAGAGCGCAGCGTGCGCACCAGACTGCGGACAGTGCTATGTTGTGGGGGTGCTTTTATATACTCTGGCTATTGCATGCATGGTTGCATGTATCTCCTGATGATGGGTTGCGATCGTACTCTATGCGAGTTTGTATGCGTATCTCTTTGCTCAAAGAGGCGCGAGTAAAGTCACTTGATAGTGTTCTCTTCGTGGAGCACGTTTTCCGATTTATTCTTTGTCATTTTGCGCATTGGTCACGGCCTAGCGACCAGGTGTCTTGAGAGAGGTAACCCTTCGTGGTTTGTGCACATCGCGCGTCGCAGTCTTCAGAATCCCTGTACATTATGGCTGTTCAAGGTGTTTTATTCCATGATCGTTTATTTTTCACCCTGTAGGGTCTCACGTAGGATGCGGTGTAGCCTTGGGTCACTGTGAGCGATGTGCGCCTGTGGGCTGGGGCGTTCGGCGGTGAGGCTCCAAGCTGGTTACGACCCTTGTGAGAAGCAAGTCTCTCGACGAATGCCTCAATTTTCACATTTCTAGTACTTGTTTACTGCTATGTGCATGCGAGTGCGCTCCGAATCCGGGGCAAAGAGGACAGACGACCCTGAAGCTGGGGCCATGCCGACAGGGCCCGTCGGGCGGCGCCAGCCTTACATTTCTGTACTTCTTGTTCAGTATTTGCTATTTTATGATCGAAAGCTAAAAATCCGTCCAATTTTTTCAGTAAATGCATAGCGCCTGCACTGGGAGCCTTCTTTTCCAGAGAACCCCCAAGGCAGCGCGCCCCTGCGTGCATCGAAGTTTAGGCCTCGCAGCCTCGACGTGAAAAGAGGTCTCCTGTCCTTTTTTTCAATGCTGGATTATGTGTGCCTCGTACCACCGTTTCTCTCTAATTTTCCATAATTCAGTGCCTTGGGGGGCCGGAGAGGTCTGAGATATCCAACCCTAGGTGACCCCAGAACTGCCGCGGTGCGCGCCGGCATCTGGTGGCACTCACCCTAGGAGGCCTCACTGGCTGGTTCTTTTCTGTCAGTGCCTCGAAGACTTTTGGGTGATTTCGCTGCAGCTGGTTTTTTTAAATGGTCGCTGCCTCACCTCTGCAGGAGAAGACCCCTCTCACGTCCCTTTTGTTTGTTTACTCCGCAGCTACACCTACCACCTCGTCGCTCAGAGGTACATTGGCAAGGTGTTTTGGTCTAAGAAACTGCTGAGCTTCCCAGTTCCCCTGCCCAAGTGCTTGAGAGACCAGCAAGTGCTGCAGCAGAAGCTGCAGGAGCTTCCTCCCCCGCCACAGGGGCACCCTCTTCACGGCGCTGCCCGCAAGGCAAGAAGACTCCCCACTGACGTGTCTATCCTCCTACCCCTTCAGTCAAGGGGGCTAGCACACGAGGCGGGCCTAGCCGTAGACGCGGAGACGGTCCAGAGGCTGCAAACCCTGGCACGTAAAGCGTAAATCCTAGACCCCTTACACCTACTGCCATATTCCCCCCTCCTCCTCCCTCCTAGGCCTTTCCCTCGCATTTCCTTACCCCTCAATAAGCCGTTTCCACTCCCACGTCCGCCATTCGTCTGCTCTTTCTCTCCCCAGTCCTCGTTTTTCTTTTTGCTTGTCATAAATATTAAGACGCGATGAGGGTCTCCTGAAGTGCGTGCTTCTTGCACCCACAGGCACTCACCGCACGAACACCTGAAGACAAGCAAGCCTCCCAGCCTTCAAAGGCTACCCACCGACGTGAGGCTCCGCACGGATTAGCGGCTTGCTATAGCTGCTGCGGAACCCTTGGCCCCAATACGTCTAACCTCGAGAGAACAGCCTTTTCCCAGCGCTCTTCCACGAAACTGCAGTCATCACAGTTGCTCCCCTGCACAGAAGTACACGACACCGCAGGAAAGTGTCCTCCGATTCCCTTGACGGCAACCGTCATGAACAATACAGAAAAAAGGGCCTCTCCCCGTAGAAGCCTCTGCGAAACTGTGCCGGAGGGGGAGACTCCCGGCTCGCAGGCCCTCTCAAGAGTCGCCAACAATGCGACAGAAGACAGCAAGGCTTCACAAAATGTGTGCGAGGAAAAGTCTTCCAAAGCAACGGATCACGGTGATAATAGCATCATAGCACCTGTAGAGGTAGAACTCCAGAGACCGCCTTCCACGATGAAATACACTGAAACTGATGTTGCGCAGCACCAGACGCCAAAGGAAGTTCCCGGTGCGACGGCTGCAGACGGGCTTACGCAGCCTTTAGAGGACGCAGGGGCGGCAGCGGCATTACGCTCACAGAAATCAACGAACCCTTTCGACTCAGACACGGAGGAGGAGGAAGAGGGAGCTTTGCTGCCCTCTGGTGCCTCTGGGGTTACAGAACAGCCCCTGCCTACGTGTATGTGCATCGAGACGCCCCCTGCTGATGCTGCTGCAAATGCCGCAGCAGCAGCTTCTCCCAGAGTGGTTAAAACGCCGAGTACTGAGCAACTTGCAACTGCAGCAGCTGTTCCGGTCGATGCAGAGGCAGTGCTGCTGCGGAGCGTCATTGAGCTACTGCAGCGCTTAGAGCAGAAGGGCTCGCAGGTGCTTGCAGGAGCTCCTTGTTTTTCTCATAGACTGAGGCAAGGCGAGGGTGAAGAGGCGTTGAAAGAGCTACTTCAGATGGCGACGAGCAGAGAATCCCTTCTAGAAACGCTGCGGGGGTGTCTCTCGGCTGCGCAGGACGTGTCTGAGGAAGTGCACACACAGGAACTTCTGCAGTTCATAATCGCCGCAGAAGAAAAGCAGCAGCAGGAAGCACTGAAGAACGAAGAATCACGGCACATGTGTCAAGAGGAGGAGCAGCAGCGGCAGCTGCGGGGTCAAGAAGAAAGCTCCTCGGAAGAACAGACCGAGCGGCAGGAAGCAGACGCGCAGCGTGAGCAGCAGCAAATGCAAGAGGAGGAAGAAAGGCAGCAACATGACCGCCAAGTGCAGCAGCGAGACGAGCAGCAGCAAATGCAGCAGGAGGAACTTTTACAGCAACGGCTGGCGCAGCAAGAAAAGGAGCAGGAGACAGAAGAGCAGCAACGATATTCGGACTGTCAAGATGCGCCTGAGGAGCAGCAGCACACAGGGGAAGAGGCAGCACAGGAGCCCCCCCCTCCACGGGAGCCGCAGCAGGTCGAAGCTACAACAGCCAAAGACATGAACACGGCTGCTGCTGCGCCTGCCGACGAGGAGGAAGCCGCAGGTGGAGATACGCATCGCAGCCGCTCGGAAATCGACACTGCAGCAGCACCAAAAGAAGAGGGAGGAAGCGCCTCTCCTTCGGGGCAAGAGGTCCCTCCCAGCGCTACCGCTGCAGAGGATCGCGTTGCTGCAGAGCAAGAAGCAGGGGCGGCTGTCGAGCAGGATGTAGCAGCTGGCCCTCCTCATTGCAAGGGAGTCGAAGATTCTCCTCTTCCTACAGGGTCCAGCGAGGATGTCGGTGTTAGCTGGCAAGTTCTGCGGGCTGCTGGCGAGCAGACGACAGAAGGCTGTGTAAATGCCTCCCCACCGGTGCAAGAGGTTCCCGAGGCGCTCTCGCCTCTTGAAAGCCGTGGATCTCTAGGGGGCCCCCTCGGATCCCTCCCAATTGCGGAGGACGAAGCCGAAGAGATTCAGGAGCGGCTGCTGCATCACGTCGCACAGCAGCAGCAGTCAGCTGCCTGCAGCAGCAGCAGCCTGGTGTTTCTGCCTTGCGGCGGGGAAGTCGACGCTCTTCTACGGGAGGCAGAGAAAGAGGGAGCTGCGCCTCCAAGAGGCCACACGACGCTCTCTGACGGGGAGGACGAGGCTGAGGCAATCTTCTCCGTATTCCTCGCAAATCGAAGCGAGGTCTGCGATCAGGGGAGCCGTCAACTCCGGAGTGCCTCAGCCTCCCCTCGGCTAGATTTTTCGAGTGCTTCCCCCCGTGCGGACCTCTCCCAGACGCATTCTGGAGGCGCCTTGCGGAGCAGTCAGTCGCTAGCGCGATTCGCGCAGTCCCCACTGCAGCAGCAACAGCATGTGCTTCCAGAGAGCCTCGACGCGAGGCACAGGGGCCTCGTGGGGCTCTCGGCAGACGAGCTCTCGAGGCACCTGCATGCAACGGAGAATCCTTTGTCTTCCTCGGATCTCTTCTCCTCGGGAACCGTCCTGTCGAGCGCAAGACCCTCCTTTCAGTCCACGAGGCTCTCTGTGGGAAGCACGCGAACAGGAACGCAAGTCGACGTTCCCTGCCGGCTGGCCTACACCTGGGGTCCTCCTACCCCGCTGCATGTCGAAGAAGAGCACCTGCACGGCGTGCCAATGCTGCAGCGCCGTCGAGGAGCAGTCTCAGGGTATGATGAGGACGTGCCAAATGCAGCCCTCGCGGCTGCTGCAGGAATTCTAAGATCCTCAAGAAGCAGAAGCAACGAGTGGCGAGGACGCAGGGGGAGTGAGGATCTTGTTTCTGCTCAGTCTGTGCGCCTTGTCAGCAACGCTCTCCCGAGTGCCTCCTCGACCTTTTACGCATGCAGGGCCATGTCGTCACTCGCTGCTCAAGCGGCAGCGACACGCGTTGCTGCGTCTCCTGTCTCTGCACCCGCAAACGCTTCGAGTGAGGGCTTGCCCATGCGCAGCAGGGTGGTCCTCGCTGGCGGAGCCGCAGAGGACGCGCGAACTCCTGTGAGGAGGCACAGGGGGCCCCCTTTGGCGCGAATACCTGAGGTGCATGCGAGTCATGCCGCTTCGATTCCAGAATCCTATGAGGAACTTGGCGAGACGACGCCTCGAGGGAGATGGCGAGGGGAGATTCGCACTGCTGGTTGCCCCTCGACTATGAGGCCTCTTAGCAGATATGCTCCTTCACAGCTGGAGAAGCAGCCGTCTCAGGCAGAGTTCGCAGCGGCAGGGACGTGTGTCTCGCCAAAATTTTCTGCCAGTTGCCGCAGCTTCTCACGCATAGGCAGGAGCAGGCAGGCCCTAGTGCGCTCTGAACTGCAAGGAATCCCCCTCAGGGAGAGCTGCCGCCGCAAGCGACAAAGTCGCGCTGAGCGGCGAAGACGGACAGTCAGCAACTCCTCAAGAGACCCTTTTCCAAGGGAAGTCGGAGCACGAGGAGCGGTTACCCCAGAAGAGAGCACCGACGACTTGGCTGCTGCTTATTGCGTAGCTGGAAGAAAAACCTACAAACGAGATCAGGAGACGCAGGCTCTTATCGGCGGAAGCACAGCGATTCTATCGAAGGAGGAGAGACTGAGGGATCGCGAGCTGCAGGAACGTTTCGAGCGCCTCACGGCGCAAGAGAGACGCGATCAAGAGCACCGCAGGCAGAAGCAAAGCGAGCTCGTGCCGCAGGAAGACCCCGACGACGCACTCAGAAGCGCGCAAACCTTTCTTCTTCGTGGTGAAAGCAGACCTTTGCAATGGCAGCCACAGGAACGGCTGCAACGGAGCTTGTCGGAGAGGAGCAGTGTCGGACGGATTGGTAAAAGGCACTCTACGGCAGGGGCTTTCCCCGATAATCGCTGCAGCACTGCACAGCTTTCTGAGGCCGTCGAAGAGGAAAGCGTAAGGCTAGCAAACTCAGTGCACAGTGCGCAGCTGGAGGTGCAGCAGGAGGAGGGAGCCCGGGTGTACGAGCAACTTGAGCAGGAGAAACAGAAGCAAGGTGAGGAGGAGACTCGCTGGCTGCTGCAACAGCAGCAAGAGGGGGCCCGGCTGCTCCAAAAGCGGCGACAGCAGTTCGAGGCAGTGCAGCAACGGCAGCAAGAATTTCTTTGTGCGCGTCGGCAAGAAAGGGAGCTCAAGGCAATGGCTAGCAGGGAAGGGGACGGCATTCAGAGCCGGGGAGAAGAGAAGGAGGCCTGTGGGGCGGAGGCTGTGCGGAGTGACACTCGGAGTGCCGCCTGGTGCGCGATGGAGACCCCAGAAGAAGCCTTTGAAGGGTCCCCTGATGCCTTGAAGCCTCCGCAAGGAGGAGGCACAGCCGAGCGGCGAGGCAGCCGACTACGTGCTGAAGTGACCCCTAGGGCCCCTACAGGGGAAGGCAAGAGCGGAGCCAACGCAGCCCATGTTCGGGAAGGAGCAGGGCGCCAGGCGCTGCAGAGGAGACTCGAAGAAGGGGCAATGAGTGGTGGAGTCTTCGAGATCGCCTCCGGCGCGGATCTGAGAGATGCAGATCTTGAAGGCCTCGACGCGCGAAGCCCTCCAGCTGCTACAGCTGCGTTGCATCTTGGGTATACCGCCCCTTCAAAGCGCTCGCCAGAGGTCGGAGCCGACGACGATCAGTTGGTCTTTAGGAGCCTAGAGAGCGGGGAGACGTTCGGGAAGGCCAGAAGCGAGGTCGAAGCAGGGGGGGGCGGCGGCAAGACTAAGGAGTTTAAGGCCTCTCTCGATCGACTGCAGGAGGCGACCTACGGCTTTGGAAGTACTGAGGAGGGTCAGGAGGGCTGCTGCGAGCTGCGTGCAGAAGAAGTCTGGACCCGTGAGAGGGGCTTCACGACGCAGCAGCATGCGTCACAGACGGCTGAAGCACCACGGCTGGACCCTCCCAAAGGGCACACGACAGACGTGGGCGTAGAGACAGACCTGACAGTGCAGACGCCGCTGCCGGACGTCTTCGAGCTGGAGAAGGAGGACGCAGACATCAACGAGGAGCATGTCGCAGCGGGCGCTCGGCAGTCTCAGCACCAGCCAGGCGCCAGGACAGGCCCTGCTGCTGCTGCCACCGACAAGCCTCGAAAAGGGAAGGGCTTGAGCAGTGTGCAGGAAGACTCTGAGGTGTTTGGCGTCCCTTTTGAGGCGGAGCAGCAACACCAGCAGTGGGTAGCTAACATTAGAGCAGCGGAGGAGGCACGGCAGCAGGTAGCTGCGGCTGCGGCTGCGGCTTCTGCTGCCGCGGCAGCTGCTCGCGAAGCCGTTGCTGCAGCGAACGAGGCAGCTGTAGATCCCTCCGAGGTTCTTACCCCGGAAATCCTGAAGACGGCGGTTGAGTCGTTCCAGCTGGAAGAAGCGGCGGCAGCTCTCCATCCACCATCGCCGAGGCGTCCCCCCTCGGCAGCAAAGAAGGTCCGCAGCAGGCCAGTCCAGAGCGGCAGTTTCACCAGCACGAGCGGCGACAACAAAGAGACCTCGAGAGAAAAAACAGCTACCAGTGGAGGCGGGTGTGCTTGCGAAGGGGGTGACTGGGGAGAGGGCTTCCCGAGAAGGCGCCGCGCGCTTCCGCTGGCGGCTGCCTACTGCCAGGAGGAACAGCAGCAGAAACAGAAACAGCAGCAGAAACAGAAACAGCTGCAGCGGCAGGCGCCTTCTTCTGCGCAAATGCATCCGCAGGATCTTTGCGGTGGTGCTCTAACTAGGGGGCGGGGTCCCCCCAGCGTTGCGGGCAAGGGGGATCGCTGCGCGCTTAAGCCTCCCATGGACGTCAGGGAAGGGTCGACTTCCTCCAAAGGAAGAGAGAAATGCCTTCCCGCAGAGCACCCCGTCTCCACGTGGCCTTTAACTGCTACTCCCTTCAAAAATGAGGGCCTCCCTTTTATCCCGCAGCAGTTTGTTGACCAGTACTACTTGCAGGACCGCAGAAAGAGCGACGGGGGAATAAGAGGCCCCCCCCTGCTGAGCTCCGAGCAGGAGCCTCAGGTGCTGCAGCCGTACAGGGGGGGGAGGGCGTCAAGAAGCCTCAGCAGAAGAGGAAGCCTCTTGGATTTTTCCAATGCGCCAGCAGCAGCGAAGGCTCTTGCTAGCAGGCTGCGGGACAGACTGAGGCCTCTACTCTCTCGCCAAGAATACGGGGGAGGTTCCCAAGGGGGCCTCCACCCTCGGGAAACCTGCCTGCAGTCTGGTGGACTGCAGCAGCCGCGAGTCTACGATGCAGCGGGAGCAGCAGCAGCTGCTGCTGCAGAGCTGAACTTTGCCGAGATGCCCACGCTCGCGCGCGCTAAGCAGCAGAGACAGCTCAATAGAAGGCGCTCGACTAGAAGAAACAATGGCGCGCAGGTGCTTTTCTAAGGGCCGAGTCATCGGCAGCAAAACAGTATCTAGCAGCTTTTGCTAGAGCCGGGGCGGAGGCAGCACCTGTGTGAACACCGATCTATAATTTGTTTTCATGGCTGGGCAGGCGTGCGTGGGCTGCTGCTGAAGATGCCTTGAAAGGCGTGCAGCTATTTAAGGGGGAATCGCAGGGAGAGTGCGCAAGGCACGGCGGCACTAAGAGTTCAGACTGCTGCACTCTCGAATTCTTAGTAGGGCTAGAAAAGTAGATGGCGAGCGAACTAGGCAGTGGTGGCGCCTTTTGTGGCGCACAGTTATAGACGTTTCCCTTTGATTTTGAGAAAATAGGTAACGAAGGCCCAGTGAGCTCGCAGTTTCCTGCAGCTTGGTCTCTGTAGAGAAAAGCCCTCGGAGCGCCACAATTGTTGCGTCTCCCCTGCCTTTTGGTGCCCCCAACTACCCTTCACTTAGAATCCTCGCGATCCCTACTCACAAGACACTACCGATGCCGGAAAAGAAGGGCTAATGAGGGGTGCACGATGCCTGCTAGACGAAAGGAAAGCCTCAGTGCGCCCTGCCTCGAGGCCAGCACCAAACCAGACAAACAAAATCGCCTAAAGCCCTCCTCAAGTTCCCCTTTTCTTCCCTGCTTCGTTCCCAATGCGAGCGACACCAAGGAATGCCATCCCATGAAGCTCTAGCAGGGTCCCTTTTGGCCCAGAGGCTTGTAATTCAGCTCGTCGACTCGGCCTATAGCAGCACAGCGTCTCCTGACGTCGTGGCTCAGAGAGCTCCCGAGATATGGGATGACTTGAGGCTTGACGCGTTCCACCCTCCCTCCTAGAATCGGAAAAAAAGAGACTGCGCTTTTTATTTCTTCTGCTTCTTTTTCCTTTTGCCTGTCCATCCTGCCGAGTGTCTGCTGTTGTTTTTCTCCTGGATTTCTCTGTACTTTCTCTTTGTCCAGCTGTTGACTTCAGGATCTTTCAGCAGCTCGTGCAGCAGAGACGACGCATGACCCCGCCTCCCTGCGCCTTTGTTGAAAGTTCCCGCAGCCTGCGACTCAGCGCCGCCTCCTACACCCCGCAAACCTCCACCGACAACTCTGGCTACCTGCAGGTAAGCACTATGCAGAGGAGGCCCCCCCTCCTTGCTCTTGTGCTTTTGCAAGGGCAGAAAGGAAGCTCTGCTTTTGCCTCCGAAGACTTTCGCCGATGCGTGACCCCGTAATTGCAGCACGCGCAGTTCCCGCACCAGCTGGGGAGATAAGTCCTTCAAAGGCATCCCGAACCACTGCTGCAACTGCTGCTTCTCCTTGGCCTTCCTCTGCGCCTTCTCCTCCTTCCGCAAAGTCTCGAGATCGGGAGACAAGGCGTCTGGACCCCCTTCCGCAAGGGGCCCCTGCTGCAAGGCAGCCACCGTCATGAGGGGCGGAGAACACCCCGCCGCCACACGCGCCGCTACCTCTGATCTGTTGCGCTCCGCACTCTTGCCGCACTTGCCACTGGGCATGGCAGCAGGCAGCAACGCTGCATTGGTAGGTTCTAACGGGCAGAGTCTGACAATCCCCGGAGCCGTCGTGGTGTCGAGGAAGTCAGCTGCTCCTCGATCTCCCGATGCAAGCTTCCGAAGGGGCCTTAGCAGCGGCTGAGGGGTGTGCGAACCCAACGAAAGACGGCTAAAGGCCGTCGGTATGGCAATATCCCCGCCTCCTGAGTTGCCCGTAGAAGTTTCCTCGCTGGAGGAGGCTGCTCTAGCGGAGACGTCCAAAAAAGAAGTTTTAGGAGAAGGGCGGACCGCTGCACGCAAGAGGCCAAGGGAAACTCGTGGCATCACAGACATCGATGGCTGGAAAGGGCCCTTGCTGCTGGTGCCGCTGCTCTTGTTGCTTTCAGTACCAGCGCTGGTCGTGGTGGTGGTGGTGGTGGTGTTGCTACCGTCGCTGGTGGTAATGGTGGTTGCTGTTTTTGTTGCCGTGCCGGCAGCAGCACCTCTCTCCTTGCTGTCAAGCTTGGTCATGCTGCGCTTGCTCTTGCTGCAACCCGTGTTGTTATCTGCGGAGTGGCTCGTGGCCAAGGCACTGGTATTCTCGCCTTGCTGCGCTTCCTTCGCTCTTGCGCTGCGGGTCATAACGCCGCGAGTGGAGCTCCTTGTGCTCCTGCTGCTTCCACTATCTGCAGCAGCATCTGGACTGTTGCCACCCTCTGCAGCAGCGCCAAGATCGTTTGCTGCGCCCTCACAACATGCCGCAGCTGCACCACGCCGCGGCCGTGCCATTGACAAGAGAAGCTGCTCCTCACGAAGGCAGGAAAAAGCGAAGCTAAGAAAACAAGAAATGCGCACAGAGCGCAGACTTAGCGCCTGCAGGAGGTCCAGCAGATACAGAGGACAGCAGTGGCACAAACATCCAGTAAAACGAAGGCGAAGGAGGGACGGCAAGGCGGGCACGAATGTCACGCAAAAAGGTGAAAGAGAAAAAGAGAAAGAAATAAAAGAAAGAAAGAAAGAAAGCGAAGAAGAAAGAAAGAGAAAAAGAATGAGAGAGAGAGAAAGCGCGAACACCGCAGAAGGCCGATTGCCCGGGGACGGCAGAATGCAGGGGTCACCTAGCGCATCCAAGTGCTTAAATGCATTGTTTGAAATAATAAGAAAACAAATTTGCCGATTTCCAAAGCCAGGCAGGCACGCCAGAAGGAGGATCCCCACAAATTGGGCCCGTGGCGGCGGATTTCCTTACTGGGGGCCCCTAAAGCGGGGGGCCCTTCCCTTGAGGCCCTCTCTCTGTGGTGTGTCTGCATGGCAATCATGCACTATTGTGTGCTAGAAAAGCAGCATTTTTCTTCATTTCTGGCGTGCTTGAGCGCGTGCGTGGGGCGAGGGCTTCCCTCTTTCTTTGTTTTGCATGTGTTCTTCTCTCTCCTGGTAGGACAGACTTCCCCCATGGGACCAGCGCGTCACCTACCCTAGGCTACTGGCTTCCAGTCAGCTAGGGGAAGGGGGGAGAAGGGGGGTGTCATAGAAGGCGTAGATGCCCTCTGCTGAACCTCGAGGCTCAACCGGCTAGCAGGTCGATACCCCAGCTGGCGGCGAGGCTCCTAGAACACTGCATGCAATCCTCACGCGGCAGACGGACTACAATGCTCGCGTACTGCTGCAGACCCTGTCAGCCACACCCTCGGGAGTCCAGAAGAGTGTCTTCTGCATGCCGGCAGCGTCGCAGCAGCGCATCGCGGGAGAAGGGGCCGCCGCAGCCCGCTGCGTCCAGTAGACGACTGCGCGGTGGCGTCCTCGCTTCGCTGGTGCTGCTTTTGCTCCTGTTGCATGCGCAGCCGTGTAGGCTTCTGCAGCAGCGCAAGCACTTTGGAACTGGCAGCAAGGGCCGTCGGTTCGTGCAGGCCTCCCTCGGTTGGCTGCACACGAGGCTTCCTGCAGGCCTGCGCGTAATGCCGTCTTGCTATGCGTCACCTCCAAAGCAGACAGCAGCGCAAACAGCGGCATTAGCAGCAGCAGCAGCAACCCCTCCCCCCCCGGCTTCCCCACCAGGAGCCGCGATTACTCCGCAGCTCTGTCGCCGCGTTTGTCTCCTGGGCCGCCCCAATGTCGGAAAAAGTGCGTTGTTTAACCGCATCTGCTTTGGAGGGCCTTTGGGAGGAGCACGCGGAGGCGCGTTGGTGAGCGCCACGGCAGGAACCACAAGAGACTGCCTCATTGCTGCCCTCGAGTGGCGGGGAGAACACGTCGAAATCGCCGATACGGGAGGCCTTTTGATGGACGACAAGGAGTTGGGGCCGTTAGCCTTGCAGGTACGTACTGGCGCTTCCCTGGTCAAGGTTTTGTAGACAATGCCCTTGTAGTCAGACACCAACTTGACGGGAGGGCCTTTGATACCGTGCTGGTGTGCTGCTTCGGCTGCACATCTGTTTGGCGAGAACGACATCGACAGCGCATACTTTTTTGCCGGCTGCTCTTGCCGTCAGTCATCGCGGTCCGTAGTCTCTTTTGCGGTGGCGCAGTTGTGCATCGTCGCCCATGTAGATAGCCCCCCCTCATGACCCCCATGCCTAAATATGATGCACAAATCCATGGAGATATGGGCCGCTTTTTGCGCCTGTTTCCGGCCGTCTTGAGAGAACGCCCTTCTTCTCGCCTGCCTCTGTGCGGGCTGCTTTGTATTGTGCAGTTGAGGGATCAAGTCGCCTTCGCTCTGCAGCAGGCTGCTTGTGCCGTATTGGTAGTGGACGGCCGGGTGCGTGCAGGAGCCTCGGGGGGAGACACGGAAGAGGGAGGGAGGGAGGGCGGAAACTCGCGGATTAAATCTTCAAGCGGTCCTCCTTCTTTTCGTGAAACGCCTGGCTTCGCGTCCACAGCACGATCCAGCTTGGCAAGGCAGCACCTTGCTGAAACCCTGCCGAAACTCCCATGGAGCGCGGTGTCTGTACACCGTATTTGGTCTCGGTTCTTGTTTTGTGTTGTCAGGCCGGCGTACAGAGCGACGATGAATACCTCGCGGAGATGGCAAGACACCTGAAGCTGCCCGTTGTGTTGTGTGTCAACAAGATGGAAAATCCCAAGACGGCAGCAACCGAGGCGCAGGTACATACATGCTACGTTTTTGGCCGCCGCTAATGGTGCAGCAAGGGCTGCAGGATGAGCTTCCTTCAAGGAGAAGGCTTTGACAGCCCAATGACAGACAACGGGAGCGCCCGCGTGCAGCCGTTAGGCTGGGGGAATATGCTAAGCACCATGCCACGGGCCTGTTCCGGCCTTCTGTGTGGTTCTGTTGGCGTGGGGGGTGGGGTATGCAGTCTTTACGGGCCTGCATGCCTTTTCTCAGGTCTTTTGGCGACTTGGTCTTGGAGAACCCCTGGCGTGCAGCGCGGCTACTGGGACGGGTGTCGGCGAGCTTCTCGACAAGTGCGCAGTATCAAAGTCTCAGTTCTCAGACGCTTGGTGGCTACTGGTATTTGAAGTGGTGAAGCTCTCTCGCGCGCGCTTCGGCCTTGGAAAGGAGCACGGCAAGCGCATGTGTGTGTCCGGCACCCATGAACGATCCCAGGTTCGCGTGTGCCTTCTGTTCAGATGTATGGACCTGATGGCGAAGCTGGGGAAGCCATCGAGTCGCCCCTCCCTCCGCACAACAAAGTCCTCGATGGAGGGGCTTAGGGAGCACGTAACGGTGGCTCTGGTGGGCAGGTAGGCCTGCCCTCGAATGCTCGCTGCGTAGTTCCTCTTTAGGGGGCTTCGGAATACAGGCCGTGTTGTGTGTCATGAGGAAGCTGCCTGAATGCGCACAGGCCTAACGCAGGTAAATCGCGGCTGCTCAACCGCCTTTTGGATTGCCAGCGAAGTGTTGTCAGTCCCCTGCCGGGGACCACGAGGGACGCAGTCGACGAGTTCGTCATGCGAGGTGCGTCTTTCGGCGAGCCTCGAGGCAGAGGCAACTCCTGCAGGAATGCTTCTCGGCCACTGATCCCAGAGCAGCGGGGCTGTTTGGGTTTCTGTAGTGTCTTGCACTGCACTGCAAGCACTTAAGCGGCATGGCTTTGGCGTGCTGCCTAAAAGCAGCCATAAACGGAATAAAGGCGTGTAGTCTTTGCAAATCTGAAAGTAGGGGGACGCGCACCCTTTAACCACGCACCGTCTGACGAATACGCGTTCCTATGCTTTTCTCCGGGTATACGCCAGGCAACACCCGCATCCGATAGCGTGTACATTCTGGTCTTTTGCCTCAGGAGAGCAGCTCTACTGCCTGGTAGACACTGCCGGGATCCGAAGGGCCAGCATGATTCGCAGGAATTCTTCGGGCGACTTGCAGATGGCTGCTCGCGCTAAAACTGTGGGTGCCTGGCGCCTCCAGTGTCAACTCTGCTGCTTACTTGTTCTCGCGTGTCATGCGCGGGGGGTTGTCGCATCGTTAATTTCAATGACTAGCGCGCACGGCTCCCGTTTCGTCGCTGCTTGCCGCAGGCGGCGCTAAGGGCAGATGTTTGCCTGCTAGTGATTGACGCCTCGGTTGGATTGACGCACCAGGATGTGAATTTGGCGAAGATGTTGGAGGCACTTGGTCGAGCAGTAGTTGTTGTCCTTAACAAATGGGATGTAGCCCTCCAGACGGAGGCCTTCAAGCAGAATGAGGTGCAGCGCACATAGAACGTTCGCACTCATCAACTCCGTTCCTTGCCCTCCCTTCCCTCCCTCCCCCCTCCCACACTCTCCTTCCCTCAGCGGTGGGAGCAGCCTCGGCTTCCGTCACTGTCCCTCTATAAGCCTTTTCCAGCAATAATCTTGCAGACCATCAGGCACTCATCCCTTGCTTGCCGCCGCCCCTGTGTGTGTATGTGTGGGGGCGTGTCTGTCTGTCCCTCTTGGTGTGGGTTGGCACCCTTAGCTTTCCGTGGAGGGGGCTGCTGTCGCTACGGCATGCTGGTCCGTGTGCAGTGTCTTTCTGCCTATGCTTATGTATGCGTGGAGTCTGCGCTCTTCTTTTCTACTAGGCAGTAGACTACGTGCGCAGAGTCTTGTTCCCCGTACACTGGGCCGAGGTTCTTTTTGTCTCGGCAGAAACCGGCAGCGGAGTAGCAAAGATATGGTCGGCAGTGGACGCCGCAGCCCAGCAGGTAAAGCTGCACATGCGTTGTTTGGCATGTGTGTTGGGTTTCTTGTGGCTACCCCGACTGCCGATGCGTGCTGCCCTAAGTGAGCTTCTGCAGCCTCTTTCGTGGTCGATGCATGGGGAGTAGTGCATACTCTTGCTTCTCCCTCCCTTGCCGTGCTTTGCCAGCCACCAGAGATATGGGAAAAGGCCTTGTGGACATCTGCGTGTTTATTCTGATACAGCACAAGCGACGGTTGACGACGGCGCTCTTAAACTTTGTAGTGCGGGACGCTGTGGCAGTCTTTCCTCCTCCGTTGACCAAGGACGGCAAAAGAGGAAAGATTTATTTGGCTCAGCAGGTAAGCTTGATAGGGACTCTACGCGGCATGACGTGCTCTTTCTGGGGGAAGCACCTCAAGAATATCTCTTTCTCCCTCTATACATATATAAATGGACGTATCCACAGTACGAATGAGCGAACGGATGAAAGACACGGCGAGAGAGGAATGAGGAAAAAACGAAACTGGGACAGCTATTGACCCTTAAAAGCGCATTTAATTTTTTTGAGGGTATTTGAAATTGCAGGCTATAGTGTGTTTTATGTATGTCGGATACAGGGTGATGTAATTCTTCCCGGAGGCAGCGTGCTGGTACACTCCTTCAGTGGTCGGACTCAGTCGAAAGGAGAATAAGGGAAGAGTGCCGTGTCCCTGTGTATCCGCTACGCAGGTTGCGTCTGAGGTGCCCACAATGGTTGTTTTCTGCAACAAGGGAGAATTTTTTCCGGAGGCGTACAGGCGTTACCTAGACTTTGCAGTCCGTAGTGCCTTCAAGATGACAGGAACGCCGATCCGGTAAGGCCTTTCTCACGACCCCTCTAGCTGAGTGTGCTGCAGCAGGAGGGGCAGCAGTAGCAACAAAGGAGGTCCTAACTGTTTGAGCGTTGCTTGATATTCCTAGATTCTAGCTCACCATTCCAATTTGGAAGCGCAAGCTCCTTCGCTCGGGCACAAAATATTGCAGGGTAGCCATACTTCAAAGCAACAGCCACTGTAAAAGCCAAGCGCTCAGGGCAGAGAAATTTCTCCGATGGCTTGCCGTTCAGGTGGATCTTTCGGGACAAGCGCCTGCGTACCATGCAACAGTTCCTGAGACAGCGGAGAACGCACAGCAGGCCGCCCTGACGGCCTAAGGAAGAAACCTGCGCCGTTCTTGGCGACGTCTGTTTACCTTCATTGATACCTACAGAACCATGTACCAAATCCTTTTCAGAAGCAAAGTTCAGAAAGACGCTAAGACAGGCACTAAGTGGGGTTCTGAATAGGTCCATGCATGATGGGTGGCAAAGCCGTGTGTTTTGTCCTTAAGCAGAGGTATTCAGGTCTCTTAAAGTGGTAAGGAATTCAATGCTTAGTTTGCATACACTCTACCACAGAAGTACTTAGGGGAAACCTGAGAGACGGACCATTTATTGGGGTTCATAGGAGAAAAGACGGAGGAAGTTCTCCTCGTTGCTGAAACGGAACGTGGTGCAGCTCCTGGTGTTCCCGCTGCCGGAGCAACACAATTTACTCCGGATGCGGGTCTAGAAAGAGCGCTTCGGGACGCGACGCCTGAGCTTTTAGCTGCTCGTATTTAACGAAGGGGGTGTGGAATGCAGGCAAGCGCGCCTCAAGGGGAATCGATGCTACAGTGCTCCCGCATGTGTGGTCTGTTTTGACTAGAGGTCGTGGACAAACTCGGATACTGCGAGCTGCACAGAGCAGAAACAACCCGTGTGTTCTGGCCTATAGGCCTGCTGAACGTCCGCTTGCCCCTAAGAGGGCGCTAGGGGTGGGGGGGCAGAAGAGGTCGGAAGGCACGGGGGTTAGCAAAAGCCTCTTGGGGGGTGTCATACAGTCAGATAGCACAGGGTGACAGGTGATCGCGTTACACTGAAAGGCATGGAGGACAGCAGAGACGCAGGAACAGAACAGAGACGTAGAAACGCCGCACGGTATGTGCATATATAGCTCATACAGGTAGAGGCTTCATGGGGGACAAGGCGCCAGGGTGGAACTGGCAGCAAAGACACAGGATGATATTTTGAAGTTGTCTCTGTACAAGGCCGGGAACAGAGAGGACTAGGCATGACTGGAGAACAGCAGAGCGACCCCCCTTTCAACGTCCGGCTTTCTTTAAGCTCCACAGGCGCTTTCTGAAGACGCTATGAGCAGCACTGACTCGGCGTCTGTTAAGGCGGCCTTAAGCCGGCTGACGTCAGAGCAGACACAGGTGTCTTAGAGTGCTTTGGGCGTATTGGTGTACTGGAAATCCTGGTAAAACGTGCAGGCAGCGATGAGAGAGCTAGCTACAGTTTTAAGCATTTGCCGACCCACATTCCTAGCTTTCTTAATGCACAGAACATGAAATCTGCCGCCGAGGCAAATACACAGCACCTTTTTAATCTGCCCGCCTGAACTCACATCCCCACGCCCCCAACCTCCCCAAAGTATCTATTGTGAAGTCTAACTCGAGAGTTCCGCGCGGCAGAGGCTGAACCTCCAACGGCACGGTGTGGCTGCCTAGATGTTGGCGTTGAAGGGGGCGTCCTACACGGCATGCCAGAAAACCACCCTACCCAGTAAGCATATTCTGCGAAATTCCACTTTAATACGCTTCTTTTGTAGTATTTTCAGCTTGCGTTGCAGCTTTCTTAGCTGGGTTCGGAGTATCTAAGGGCCGGCCCGCCGCATGCAGCCAAGCCCTCCGCAACTGTCTACCCCGTAAAGACCTCTCAAGACCCTCTACCCTCTAAACGCATTCCATACATTCAGACCAAGACCGGCTTCTTTGAAGCAGCGGCTTTCGTGGGGATGCCAAGACAGCCCGCTTCCTGAACTGGCTTCGCTGTGCTGCGTTGACGTTTCTCTGCGCATAGCGTTTCGCTTTTAAATGCTCACTTTGTCAAAAAGAGGACGCGCATGCTTCTCGCCTCTCCGAACAGCATGCTCTGACATGAGAAGCCCGCGCAAACCGCGGCTTGGCTATTCACTTAACGTCAAGGGATCTTACGGACGCTTCGCTCTCTGCAACGTCTGAAGCGAGGAAACCTCGTGTGCAGCAGCAGCAGCTGCTGCTGCAACAACGCCAGCGCTGCCATCTGCAGGAGTAACTCTTGCTGCCTCTGCATCAGAAAGATGCAAGGACTCCCGGCTGCGACACCAGCAGAAACAACCGCAACAGGCGATGCGGCAACGGCCTGTGCTGCCGCTGCTGCTGCTGCCACAGCAGGAGCCTCCCGTGACATCCTGATCTCTCTGCTACAGCCTGTGCAGCGTTGCCTGAAGGAATTCCAGTCCTCTTGCGCCTGCTGCAACGGCAATCCGCAAACGAAGCAGCACCAGCACCAGCAACACCAGCAGCAAAGGCAGGTGCTCGGTTGTTGCTGCAGCAGCGCGCAGCAGCAGCTTCTGCGGCAGCACATGCAAAGCACCCTACTGTTGCTGAAGCTCCTCTTGCAGGTTGATGCACTTGGGTACAAAGTGCAGCAGCAAATTACGCAAAGCCTTCCCTCAGCAGCACTGACAGGAGCTGTCTGCGCAGCTACCTCTGAAGGCCTTTGTGAAGATCTGTATGCGACAGGGCTTATTTCAGAAGGCCAGGTGACTGAGCGTTTTGCATTTGCGTCGGCGTGTGTGTGTTGCTTGCGAACACGAGCACATTGGCTGCAGAAGGCGGAATTGTAGCAACACCAGCCCAGCGTCAGCATCTTCCGTTTCCTCGCTGCTGTGTGTATGCATGTCGCTAAGGCATTCCTGGCAGCCTTCGCTCGCTACCGCTCGGTGCGGTGTCTGCTCGCGGTCAGGCTATGGCTGCAACAGCAGCACCAGCAGGAGCATCTGCAGGACGCTGCTGCTCTGGGCAGGGGCGATTTCTCAGGGAGTGCTGCCGATCTGCAGCAGCAGCTCAGTGCGTTGGCATCAGCGTCGAGCTCCCTCTCCTTCTCCTTCTCCCTTCCGCAGAAGGAAGCCGTGAGGTCCCCTGCTTGGCTGTGCAGAGGCAGCACGAGCGGAGGACAGCTGCCGCAGGAAGCTGTGTAATGCCTTATTTGTGTGCGGATGTTGTGCTGCTGCATGCAGCCATCAGGGGGGAGCAAGGATTTTATCACATGGATTGGCCATATGGCCTCCCTGGGCAGCAGGCGCGGCAGATACAACAGCAGCTGCTGCTAGCTGCAGCTCCAGCAGAGAGTCATGCCTGTGCTGCAGGTCTTGTGGACGTCTCGATTTCAGCGGCGGACAGAAAGGCAGCGAGTTGCCTGTATGCCTCGATTTGGAGGCGTCTGCGAGGGGGGGAGCTGCGGAAAGCTGAGGCGCTTGCAGCAGCGAAGGGGGCCTCTTGGCTTGTGCAAGTTTTGCGGGGTAAGCTGCCTGCGCCTCTCGACTGCTGCCGAATCTGCCGTTGCCGCGGGCAGGTGGCTGCCGCTTGCCTGTGCTTATAGTTGTTTGACGCGTGCTTGCTTGCTGCAGTCTTGAAACGGTGCCTTTTGTCGCTTGTGAACTGTCTCTTCAGGGGCCGAACCTTGGCTCGATGCACACGGCACCGAGGGCTTTTCCCTGCCTGGAGGCGATGGTCTTTGTGATGCGCAAGACATTGAATTCTTTTCTAATGCCTCTTCGGTTCTTAGGGTTAGCTGCCTTGCTGCTTTTTTGCGTTCTTGCCATCGGAAAGAGGGCCGCTGGCGCTGGCAGGCGTCGTGTAGGGGTGGTGAGACTTCGCTGCTGCTGCTGCTCTGTTTGTCGGTGCTGCTTTTTTTCTAGAGCGCCTTATGGCCATGCGGCCTAACACTGAAAGACTTGTTACAAGAAAACATCGGCTCCAGCGAGAACAGGAAGCGAGGAGGTGCGCATGCGTGTCTCGAGACAGCAATGGGATACGACGTGCAGGGCACCGACAGCAGCAGCAATTTCGACAGCAGCAGCAATTTCGACAGCAGCAGCAGCCTTTTGGCCAGCACTGAAGCATCAACTCTTGGAAGACAAGGTGAGGGGAAGCCGCAGCGGGCTCTGCTGCAGTATACCTGCAGCCAAATTCTGCGAAGCATCAGGAGCACGTTGCGAGGCAGCGCGAACAAGGTTCCCGGCAGCGGCGGCAGTAACTCCGCCATCGACAACACCACTAGCAGATTTGGTCATTGCGAGAGTCATTACTGCATGAGTCAAGAGGAAGCCGGCGTCTACGGCTACATCGCGGCAGACGTCGAGGCTTTATTTGCTGTCGTTGAGCAATGGAGTGACGCAGTATTTTCCCTTTGCCATTCTATCCATGTGAGGAGCTGCCACTGCTGTTCGCAGTGCTGCCGCTGCTGCTAGGGGCCTCTACTGCTCTTCCCCATGCCGCCACGGGTGCACTGGAAGTGCTACATGGCTGGCTTCGCTGGACTGCGTTGGTTTGCGCAGGAGGAGCTGCTGCGGTGCCTCGTAGGCGTGATACGGAAGCAACAGCCGCGCAGCCTTTTTAGCGGCGAAGTTGCTGCTGTTTCTGCGGCTTCGGCGGCAGCAGAAGCTGCAGCGACTGCGGCTGCGCCTCATGCTGCCCCTTGCCTTCTATCATCGGAAAAGCGGTGTGATACGCTACAGCGATCGCACCAACGGCAGCTGCAGCAAGGCGCTACAGACGCGTTTGGCGAGACAGTGCTGTCGCTGCTGCCTGGCTTTGCTTGCGCTGTTATCAAAGCAGTGGGGGGCCAAGCTGAAGGGCTGTTGCTGCACGATGTGGGAGATGCCAGCCTCTCAGCAGCGCAGGGAGGTCTCCCCGAACCTGTTGCTTTCGACAAGGCCGTGGCGATCCTCTTCTCCCACCTGCTTCAGGTACTGTGTGGCAGCGCAGCTGATGCTCGGTGCTGTGGGTGTGCGTGGCGGAAGCAGCTGCGTTGGTTGAGCAGCTGCCGTTGTCTTGCTGTGAACTTTCTGGCGCAGCGTCTGCCGGTTCTGTCGGACGCTCTGACTGGCAGCAGCAGCGGCAAGCAGCGCGTTGCTTCTGAGCATCAAGATTCTTTCAGGTTACTGCAAATACACCTGATTGCAGCCTACATGGAGTCTCCCATAGCCGGCCTGTGTGAAGCAGAGGCCGACGGGCTTGGCGCTGCAGCGGGAGCGACGGCAGGAGCAGAGGAAGGGATGCATACCCGCTTGCTCTTGCAGCAGCTGCTGCAGATGGTCACTACGGGAGCTACAGTGTACTGCGCGGCGCCTCGCAACGGAGGGAGGGCCTTGGGGTGAGGCAGCAGACGCGGATACGCTATTGGGGGGAAGAAGGCTGATATATGGTGTTTTGCGGCAGTTCGGGGAGGATGGGCGGGTGTGACAGGTGTATAGGTTGCACTGCGAACTCGGGGGAGGTATGCAGCATTGCACAGGCACCGAAGGGGGCATGCGCAGGGCACGTCAAGAGCAGCAGGTGCAAAGAGCGGCCTCGCTAGCCGCACCAGGTCGTTGAGCGTGAGCTGTGTGTGTGTGGCATCTTTGTGGGGGAACGTCTCAGGTCGAGCGGCGTTAGTCCGGAGATTCAGCGGTTCGCTGCTCTCTTGCTCTGCACCCTGCGAGACATGGGGCAGCTGCAGCTGCAGCAGCACACGGGGAGAGAGGCAGTTGTCTTGCAGCGACACAGTCTCTTTGCGATCGGTGCCGAAAGCATCGACGAGATCGTGGGGTACGGAGGGAAGCCGGAAGGAGTGTTTGCTATTTGGTGCTGGCAGCGGTGTGAATGAGGCGGTAGCTAGGTGTTGCGAGCCCAGCTGAAGGCAGAGTCGCTTTGCGTGCTGCTGATGCTTCGAGTTCAGCGGTGTCGTGGCGAAGCGCGCTGGCGAAATCGCTGCAGCAGCTAAGGCTTCGCGTTGCACATTGCTGCGTTTGCTTCAAGCCCCCTGCAGGCCGCCTCCAGTGCTGCTGCTGTTGTCTTCGCTGTTTTCGTTGTTTTCATGCAGACAGTACGTGTATGGCGCTTTGAGGAACTGGGGGCCTCTCGACGTGTCTTTGGCACGGATTACTCAGCAGCTGTCTCCTGACCGGCGGGTGAGGAGGAGTGCAACACGCGTCTGTCTGTTTGGCATGCACTTCGCTGCTCCCCCTATAGGGACGTGGGGGAAGGGTGGTGCCTTGTCTTGCAGCTGCCCATGGTGGCAACCCTCTAGATCCGCTTATGCCAGAGCCTTGGCTGCAGTAGGGGAGCAGCGGCTGTTTTTGATTGCCTCGCTCTCGTCGGAGGGCTTGCTGCTGCTTCTGCTGCTGCAGGCTGTGCTGGTAGGAGAGGTGCTCTGGTCTCGCAGCTCTGTAGCGTGGGGGGGAGCTTCGGATGATCGTTTGGATTCGTTCGTTGCCTGGATGTGCAATAGCTTTCCTTCCGTAAGGTGGCAGTTATTCGAGCAAAGGGGTACAGGGGCAGTATCAGCGAAGGCGGCAGTCTGCAGGAAGAACACGAGGCTGGAACCCTCATATGGACTCCTTCGGGGTGCGCCTCGTGGTCAGCCTGGGTACGTGGGTTTGCATGCGTATGCGCCGCTGCTTCGAGAGCGTTTGCTGCCGCAGGATGTATTGACCGTTGCTTGTCGAGTAGCCGAGTTGCTTTGGGAGTCTGCTGCTGAGGTGCTGCCTGCCCTCAACGCTACGGCCCCGTCCACGGAAACGGCGCGTGTCTTGCAGCATCATGAGGAGTGAGTGAGGGGCTGTTGTTGTCTCTGATGCTTCGCTGCATGCTGCCAGCTGAGACCATAAAAGGCCTTTCCCTGCTGATATCGGTGGGAATCTCGCGGTGCTTGAGTGGTGATGGCGGCGCGTCCAACGGGCGATGCGTGCCTTGCCTTGCGTCTTTTTTGCGGCTTCTGCAGGACGCGAGTGCTGCGGGGTGTCCAGTTCTTGCTGCAGCTGCTGCTCTCTATCTTTGGCTTCTTTTACCTCGATTCACAATCGCAGCACAAGGCAGCGCTGCCTCTGCTTCGGGTCGCCCGCACACCGCAGCCTTCTCTCATTGCAGCAGCCACAGCTGCAGTCACAGGTGCTCAGGGAGCGCCTCGTGTTGCGGCAGGTGTCACTGTTCACGCACAAAGCAAGCTGGACGCCGACCAGCAGTATGCACTTTGCCTTTTGGGATTCTTCTGCTTGTCCCTTTGCTCCTACGGGGCGTTTCTTGGCATCGCTGTGGAAGCTGCTGCAGCGCGGCGTGCTGCAGTCGGTCACACCGCCGCTGCGGCGCTGCCTGCTGCAGCTGCCGCATCTGCTGCTGCTGCTGCTGCTCCTGCTGCTGCTGTGGACGGGGAGGAGGCACCTGGAAGAGCTGCGACTGCGCAAGCCAAACGCAACGAGCGCTACAGTGTGACGGAGTGGCTGCACCAGGCTTTGCTGCCAGGACTCGTTATCCCACTCGTTGTTGAATCGCTTGCTTTCTGCAAGAGCAGCAGTGCCGCTCGTGCCCCTGCCGCTTTGGTCTTCCCTGTAAACATCGCAAACACCGGAGATACGAGCAGCAGCAGCAGCAGCAGCAGCAGCAGTGGCGCTGGCGAGAGCAGTAGCAATGACAGAAATGGCGTATTTTCACGCAACCTCGAGCTTCTGCTCGCTGCACCCCTTGCGGCGTCCCTCCCACAGGCCCTACTGTGTCTACGGCAAGAGCAAATGCAGCTTCAGACAAGGTATGGCCGTCTCCTCAAGTGTGTCGCAAAGACCACAGTACGCGATCTGCTCGCGATATGTTGGCGCATTGAGTGCTGCTCCTGGAGTTGCCGCTGCTGCTGCTGTATCTCGGCGCCCTGTGTGTTATCGAGGGGGTCTGCATTTGCGCTTTGGCTAGCTGCTTGCCAGTTTGTGAAGGCGTACCATGCTAGGTTCTCGTTTGCTGCCGCTCTGCTGCAGCACGCACAGACTGCCTCTGCTGCCGCTTCAGCAGTTCGCTGCACTTGAGGCTTTTTCTTCGCTTCTGAAGGCCGCCGCTGCCGCTCGACCCGGTAGCCGCAAGGGTTACGCCGCTGAGCATCTCGTTGCTAGCGCGCTACAGCAGCCGCAGAAGCAGCAGCACATCGCTGAGCTGCTCTGCGCATTCGCTTCGGAAAGACGAAACTTTCATTTCCCTCTGCTGCAGGACCAGGAGAACCTACAGCAGCAGCGCATTGCCGCTGCCGCGGAGCTAGAGCAACAACTTCAGGTGCAGCAGCTCTCTAGGCGTCTTGGTGCGTTAGCTCAGCAGCACTCTGCCGAATCGGCAGAGCCGATGAGCCTGTATTGCCAGCGGCAGCAGCAGCGACAGGCATTGCTGGAAGCGCTGCAGCACGAAGAGCAGCATCAGCGCGAGCGCGAGCTCCAGCAACACTTCTACATGCCCCTGTGGTGTGAAGGCGCGGGGCTGTTCGAGTCAGAAGTTTCAGATCTCGAGGCCGCAGCAGCAGGAGCAGCAGCCGCCGCATTCTTGCCGAGTGTGCGTTCGCGGCTTCTGGCAGACATCATCCTCATTGCCGCAGCTGAGTGCAGCGATGAAACAATCCCTGCGAACCGCAGCTGCAGCAGCAACAGCAGCAATGCGACGAGCCCTAATCCTTTGTGCGCCATGCTGAGTGCTGTGGGTTGCAACCCGATGCTTTCCGCCGTCATATCAGAAGACGAGTTCCCCGAGGTGCTTCTCCTAGCAACTCTCCAAGCCACCAAAGTATAAGGGTCTTTGCAGGGAACCTCACTTACGACTGTTGTCTGCAGCCTCCGCTGTAAGACTGCAGAAGACACTTGCTGCCCGAGGGTTGCAGCGAACTTAAGTATAAAGAAAGCCTCTTCAGTAGTTTCCTGAGGACGTGCCAATACGCTGCTCCCCCTAATCCCCCCTCTTCCACTATTTCTGAAAGTGTAGTGACTCCCCTTCTTTCCCGCTCCCATCCTTTCGCCACAGAGTGCAGTGAGCTCAGATTTTCACGGCAAGTCTCAGTAGGCAGAGTCAAGCCATTCATAGAATAAAATCGATAGTAGCAACAACAAACAGTCTGTCTCCGTCATGGAGTTCGTCTTTACGTTGACGAACTGTCGCCTTACCCGTAAAGCAACACAAGATTGGGGGTCCCCCTTTAGCTGGAACGACTGCGGCCTTGTTCTCTTGGTATGGCAAAAGCTTTTTGGTTGGCCTGCTATGGAAACGGGCCACACGAGGTTACTCGCTGCTCGAGCATCAATTGATACACCCCATGAATTTGTGGTGGATTATTGTGAATACATCGGAGTAAGGGCTTTGATTCGCAGCGAAACCGTTCTTACGTGGTGCTTGTTAAGGTGCTGCTGGTGCCTTGGAGAGGGTCTTACGACCGCAGCCTCTCGGGTCTCTGCTTCAACCGAGGGTGGTCTTCCTGTTCGTGCATGCTCCTCGGCTGTCGTGGCTCGGCTGGCTTCTCCGGCTCTACTATATTGAGCATGTTCTACCTCTTCAGTTATGATTTTTATTGGTAAGTGGTAACGAATTGCCTGGTTGAGTGTCTGTTAAAAATATCCTATTTATTGAAGAGCAGTAGTTCAGTGTCCGCATGATGTGAGCCCGAGTGGCAGGGGCAGGAAAGTGTGAGATCTCACTTGAAGCCTACTCAATAATTTTCTATTAGATCTGCAGTAGGTCGTGAGTAAAGCGTTTCTCAACTCTGACCTTCAGTCTAGCTTTGAGCTTCTGTGGAGCACGACGTTTGTCGCGTGGACGATGATCCCAGAGAAGACACACTGTACTCTCTCAGGATCCCCCCCAAAAGTCCCTTTTTGGAGTCCACGAATTCTGCCCTTCTAGCAGCCCTTGTTAGAGGCAAACTGCAGCATGCGCCCTGCTGCTACAGTGTAAGAGGCCAGCATCCCGCCACAGCCAACGGTGGAGCTGGTTAGCCTAAGAACCAGGAAGACTATCACTTCTGCACCACTTGTGCCTTCTGACTACGTCTGCACCCCTCGTATCTTTTGTGGACTGCCATAGGCGGCAGGGTTCAAGAAGAAGAGCAGCAGACAGAGGAAGCCGTAGGCAGCATAACGTGGGAGCAACGCCTCCTCGTAGGTTCAACTTTTCATCAAACGTTAGGAACCAGATGTAGCTTTGAATTAGGGCTTTCGGATGGCGGAACTACAAGCCCTCATCACTGTGCTTCCCGGGAATACTAGTGCCACGGGACTGAGACCATCTTTTATCTGGGCGTCCACTTTGATGGTGGAGGGAAACGAATCACATAAGAACATAGGAACTACCCAAAATTGCAAAAAGTAATGGACACCTGCTAGTGGTCAAGATGGCCTGATGACTGTCCAGTGGTCAGTCGATACATGCTTAAAACGGGTAAAAGCCGGTGTGCCACATCGCTCTTGAGGAGTGCAGCAAACCTTTCCGCAGTGAGGGAAACGTGCACATTTTGTAAAATATATAATGTTACTGCGGAAAGCATGGACTATTTGATGCCGCTTTTCGGGAATTACCGCGCAGCAGGCCCGCACCCTAAACACTCACCAGCTCCCTTGTCGGCCCTTGCTGTGGCCTTGGCAGCTTTCGTTGCCGCGGCGAAGTCCAAACCTTCGGGCAATAAAGCCTTTACCACTATTGTGTTTTGTTCCGTGGCCTGTATAGTCTCTTCTTCCTTGCATTCTCGCCCTGGTTCGCTTTCGCCTCCCCAACGGTCCCTTTTCCCCTGTGCGGCTGTGTGCAGGAGCGAATTCTGAGCCCTGCACCAGCTCGTCCATTAATGAACTCTCTACAACCTCTTTTTCTATCAGAGCAGCAGGCCGAGGCTGCCAATGAGGCATGCTTACCGCTCCCCTTCAGGGTTTGCATGCCTGTGGCGCACCCACAAATAGTTGAAAGCTGAACTTCCCTTTGTCCAGCATGAGTCAGAAGCGACTGTGCTGCTCTATATCCCTACGAGGGTCGGTATGAAAGGCCAATGATGGCATCTCCCTTGCAAGAGGGCCACAGGTGTACGGGGTGGCGCCTCACCTGGGCACGCCGTCGTCTCAGTTCAAGGCCTCACCCCTCTCGGCCCCGAGGTTTCCAGGGCGGGCAGGCTAAATGGAACAGCAGCAACGATGCTGCGGCATCTGAGGGTAGCAGTCTCTTCAGTTGCCAAACTAGCAGTGACAATGGCTTCCGTACGGGGTGTGAAGGCAGCAAGGGGTGCTGCCAGCCTAAAGCCTTGTGTCAAGGCTTTATTGATAAGGTATTCTTTCCAGAATTCTGGGTCGTGGCGTGGAAAAACCTGAAGGCGAGCTGGGTGCATCGTTTGGTTCGCTCAGTGAAGATCTCGGCGATGATGGTGTTGGCGATCCACATGAACCTGCAATTAGCGGCCGAAAACTACCTTGGGACCAACTTTTTGCTGCTTACGTACTGCCTCAACGCCACTCTTTTGCCGGAATACAGCTCTTCCTTGTACAGTGCAATTTGGGTCTGGTTGCTGACAATTGTGGTGACATTTGTGGTGACATTGCTCTCTTTCGCAGCGTTATATGTAGGCGGAGTGGGAGGCCAGTTTGTTGCCCTGGCAGTCATTTTTATTTTGCTTTCTTGGGTGACCGTTTTTCGTATACCGATGCTCTACCGGGTCCCACCCTTTAGGGAGGCGATCGATTCTACGCACCTTGGAAAATTTGCGCTAACCTTCATCCCCTATAACTCGTGCTGCATGCTGATGAAGCTGCGCAACATGATGAGCACGTTTGAAGATATCACGGACGGCATCCAATATCTCTTTACTTACCTCTTCTGGTCCATGGTCTTCACTCTCGTAGGCCTTGCACTCTTCGCCGTGCAGATAGCCACGCCACCCTGGAACTCCCAAAGGACCATCGCCAGGCGGCAGCTTAGAGACAACATGACCGAGGTGGCTGACGCTTTGAGGGCCCTTGACAGCACACTCCAGCGGTTGACTCAAACACTCAGTGAGGACCGAATACACTTTTTTGTTGCTCTATTACAACCAGTTACCCTATCCTCGTCCCTTGTGTGTTGCTTCACGTGTATGAGCTCACCAGGCCAGTAGTTTTTCTTGCTGTTCGCCCTGTTCGAGTAGCAACTTGCAGCCTTGTGTTCAGTGGTTTGCCTGGCGTGCTTTTTTTGGGGGGGGGGGGCTGTTCCGACCTTTGGAAATAACTTGAACTCGCGCTTGTCGCGTCGTTCCAGTACCTTATCCGTGATCCGCGTGTCTGCTCTTCGCAGCTTTGGCAGATGACAAGGCCTTCTCCGCATCCAAAACGGAGCTGGAAGTGGCTGCGGCTACACTGGCCAACTCCGTCTCTCCACTCCTGCACGCCTTAGGTTCTCAAAGTGCCTTAAGGGTTCGGCTCGTAGAGAGTGGAAGGGAGCCGTACTGGCTGTACCCTGGTCCCCGTATCAACGTGATGCCGGAGATGGCAAGGGTGCAGAAGGTACTGCTTCAGGCGAGCATGCATCTTGTAGGAGCCGCCAAGCAAATGGCTCTTATCGTTAAAGCCATGGATGTGTTTGTAGTTCAACGGTCTCGGGCTCTGCTCGCAAATATAGACGAAGTCAGACATTCCGTCAAGATTGCCATTCTAGTTTGCAAGGAAGGCGCTGGTGTCCTTGCTCTCAGTCCTTCTCTGCGGAGGTGGACCACGTACAATGAAAAGCTGAGTGCAGCAGCACAGCGTCTGAGTCGTTTGAGGGAACACATGGAAGGGGTGCGAGCCCGCAGTTCCTTGGGCTATGGGCCTCTTACGCGACAGCCGTCCAAAGGGGCACAGCTCGTGCAAAGAGCGCACGGACTTTTACAGCAAACAGGGGTGTTCCCTCCAAAGGATATTCAATCCTGCAGGGAAAATGAGGCCTATGACAATGAGGAGGATACTGCAGGGCCAGATGTGAGCCGATCCGTTGAGCAGTCGTTGCCAAGTATCCGCAAGCCAGGGCTAGGTAGGAAAGTAAGCTTTAGAGCCTCACAACCGGCTGATCCATCAGTTGCGCCAGACCACTATCAGCCTGCAGTTGCAGAAGTTGTGCATCCGTCCGCATGGGGAAAGACAGCTATGAAGTCTCGAATCAAGCTCTTGCATTCCAAGGCGGCAACGCAGGTCAAGCTGCCAAAGGGCAGAATGGAGCTGGACACCTCTATAGGGTCGCCTTTGGGGTCGGAGTACAACCCTTTTTTAAATCTTCCGAGTCTGGACGTGCAGTCTTCCTTTGGTCGATCGATGAGCTGCAACGTGACCAGTCCACAGGGTTCTCTGTTTGAAAATGCTTCTATCTTCGAGACGAAAGCCATGGAAATTGGTACTAACAGAGCGGGAAGAAGAAATGAGGGTGAGGACGACAAGTTGCCACTGCGTCTTGCTACGATCCCAGTGCGATCGGAAAGCATGGATGCCGGCGATATCAGAAACCAGGTGCTCTTGGAGGGCCTCGAACGAAGAGGGAAAGCCGACGAGTGGATGGAAGAGCGTGATTCAAGCGACTGCATTGAGTCCATGACTAGTGGAGCATCAGGTAACACCGAAAATCCTATTTTTGGTGGTAAGCGAATGCGGATAAACGGAACAAGTGCGGCTGCCGCGGATGCTGACGCCGAAGAACACTTTGCTGGTGGAGGATCTGCAAGAGCCAAACCGCGACGCAGAGCACAACACGATTATGTTAGAGGCCTAGGCAAAGGTTCCGCCTCCACTGGGGACCTTAGTTGTCTTCCTTCAATGGAAGTAGTGCATCTTCTGGGGCTCCTAGGCCAAGATGCTTCATACTCTGGCCGCCATGAATTGGACCAAGGCAAATCTAATCTCCGACGCACGTCTTTTAGGCGTTTCTTCAAAATGAACGACCCAGGGAAAGGGGTTCGGGGCCGTTTGGCCAGGGACGCCTTGACGGAAGTGGCAAAACCGGGGATGAATAAGTGGATGCATCAGTCTTCTTTAGCTGGGAGCTCCTTATCGTCTAGTGAGAGGAATTGGTATACTCTAGAGATGTACGAACGACATCCAAAGGCAGTACAAGATGAGAATGCACTCAAGCAACAAGTTAAACTGACTATGTTTGTTGTCTCCGTCATTCAAATTGCTAGTAAAGATACTTTGGATTTTTGTGCGGCAATAGAGGCTCTCCTCTACGCGGACAGGACGCCTTCCTGGTGCCGTAAGTTTGTATCGAGGTGTAATACACTTGTCGATACAAACGTCGCGTATAGACGGTTTCGCATGCTTGCTAAGTGTTGTTCACTACTTATTAGTAACATCATACTGCAACACTATTGTTTGCCTTCGTTCCTTGGAGTGTCGTTGCACAGAATGCACCAATGCAATTGCTTGAGCTTGTTTCCCTATAGGTGGCATCGCGTACTACATTAGACAATAACGGATTCGGCATTCGCTGATTACTCTTATCGTGCCTCACGATTCAGTATTTTGCGTGCTTTCGGTTTCTATCGTAGGTTCATCTGTTGTTTACCTGTTGTTCGCTGCAGGCTTCTGGCTGAACATTCGCATGGTTTTTCTCTCGGGCACCATCATGGGCATTCAGCTTTCTAGAGGGCTTTGGGATATTTTATATTTCTGGAGGTGGCGCTTCTCGGGGGCAGAAGCGTGGTTCAACGATGTCGACACTGTCCACTGCCTGAAGTTTGTAATTGGCATTACGGGGCTTTACGCTGTTGGAGTTTTTGCTGATAAGCAAATAACCTTGTGGCTCGTTGGTAAGAATTGGGCATGTGTTTTGTTTTACACAGCTTGGTGCGCGATATACCTTAAGCCTATTTAATGCATAGATATCTGCCGAGCCGGCTGATAAAATTGATAAGTTAACACTCTACCCAAAACTTGGTAACCACAGTCAGCCATCATATGATTCGTGTACCTGACTTTGCTTCATCTGCTTACTACTGCGCATCCTTCAGTGAACGTGAGCATCAATTATGGTGTAGAGTGGATAATTGCCTGAAAGTGGTATCATGGTAGCAAGGAGGCTAGAGTAACGCATGCTTGCTATAGCACGCCGGGTGAAACCTAGGCGTATCTTTGGCTCAACATTGTAGCTTGCGACCACATGGTGCTCTTATTTATGTGCATTCGCTATGGTTGCTTATGTGTTTCCTTACAGGCTCATTGGATCTGAAGAGCGCTATAATGCCGGTATCATCTTGGTTGATGTTGGGTTTTGTGTCTACTATGAAGTGGACGTTCGAAGGCACCGTACACACAGCCACGAGCCGTCTTCTGGGTACAGTGTTGGGATGTGGATGCATCTACGGAGCCATGATGACCACGAACGATTACGGCATGATGCTAGCATGGAACTTTATTCTCTGCTTTGCAGCATTCTTCATCTTCGCCAACTCAGCAGATGTGCACAGCACCTTTCATCCCGAGTTCGGGTATATTGGGCAAGTCTTTCTTTGGACATGTTTATTCATCTACCAAACGGTTTGGCTGTCCATGGAGAGCAGTCCCAGCACCTTTGCAGGTACGGTTATATTTTTGTATATAGAAATCTAGATTACCATAGATTATTACTGGAGTCGTGCCCGACGTTCACACTTGGTGCTATTTTCTCTCCTGGCATGCCATGCAAACAATCCCAGCAAAATAACCATATGCACTTAGTGCTCATGCAGAGTGCACTCTTTGCGCTGTACAGTTCACCATTGGTTTTGATGCTTGCCTTTATGCAGCCTTAAAGCTAAACGTGACGAATAGCCGCCTGTGGGGAAATGTTATTGGCATTGTCACAGCAGTGGCTTTGTCCCACTTTCCTCCGTATTTTTCGTCAGAGACGGAGGTGCGGTACATCTGCCAGTCTCTGATGGGCGATTGCAGTCGCTGTGTTTCCCTTATTGGGGCAGCCTTTGTCCGAAGCGTTTGCTCCTCTGCTCCGGCTCTTGCGGGGTGTCCCAACAGCAATATCTCTCATCAGCAGCAGCTGCAGTCACAAGTTACTGGGGAAGTGCCGTTGCACTACCAAGGAGCGGTCAGTGCAAAAAACAATCATCCAGATAATCTCATTGCCCGCACAAAAGATACCCAAGCCGGCGATATAAAAACGGTAGTTGATAAAACCAAGGCGGGTCTTACTTCCTCCCTTGTGTCTTCAACCGTACCCGGTGAAGATTTAGTCGTGCACTTTCAGGATATACAGGACACTTTCATCACCAACAGTGCACTCAAGCAGCCGAAAAGGGCTCAAGAGCCAAAATGGAGAAGAGGTTGCTGCGGGATTGGATTTCTTGCAATGCCGGAGACATTCAGACGGACCCCTGTCGCTACTATGCTTAGCCATCATATGATCATTCAGGAAACAATGAGAGTAGGCAGAAAACGGCGATCAAAGCTCCGTAAGAAGCTACAGCGACCTGTCAGCGCCCTGAAGTCAAGACACTTTGTTTCACATCTTCGTTCCCGCCATCAGAGATCCAGACAACTTGCATCGTGAGCTAAGCCGCTTTTGTCGTGTTCCAGATCCTTCCCAAGTTTTTTGTCGGTCTTGAAACCGTTCACCACAAACGCGGCAAAGGATAATATAATCAATGCGTGTCCATGTATGATAAGAGGCAGGGGCCTAAAAACATCATAAGCTCAAATCACTCGCCTCGAGGAGTAGAGTATATGTCAGTTCCTGGAATAATCTTTGCGGTTTTTGTCACCAACCTAGCTGTGCCTTTGTACCTACGTAACGCTTTATGTATGTTCCCCTCTGCCTGTGTGCCAGCTTTTGGATTTATTGTTAGGCTTTGTAACTGCGTGCCTGTGAACATACAACAGGCCGGCTGAGTGTCTTCAGAAGGCGACGGAGATCTTGCATCATTCTTTCGAACCAAAACTGTTCGTTTGCCGCCGTTTATTCCTAGAGGGCACTAAGTGCCCTCATTCCCCTTTGTGGTGGGTGGATGTATCCCTGGGCAGAGTGCTGGACTTGATGGATTACCTGAGGATGAGCATTGCAGATAGTTGTCAGGACTTCATGGACTGTCTTGAGGCCAACTTCTCCGACCCAAGCACGCCTGGTGCTCCTCAGGCGACTGTCGCAAACTGCAATCTTTTGATGCAAACAGCAAGTGGTAAACAGGAAGTAGCTTTTGCATCCAGTAGTACAACATTTCTTTACATCGTTGCTTTGAGAGCCGGGCAGAAAGCGCAGAGTTGCGGGGCTGGAATACGTTCTTGGGGTGCACGCGTGGGGTAGGCCATAATTTTGGCTTTTGCACTAATAACGGATGCACGCGTTCCAGGGAAGATGCCTCCTTGAGTACCTAGTGCCTGTTTTTTACGGTTTGCCCAGTACTCAAAAAAGTTTTCAGTGAATTTAGGAATGATTGAGCCATTGCTGCTGCGTCTACACTATATAAGTTGATTAGGAATCGGCACTATTTGCTGCGGCATCTCAGGCCGCCCTTTGCGGCAGCGTTTCGTAAAGCTCGTGGCAATCCAGAAAGAGGCATACATGGACATCGGGAACGAACTCGTAGCTGGTCGAGTTGGTTGTTGGAGTCGAATGCCCGCCTTCAGCTCGTGCGATTGTGGACGGCGACAAGTATCGGAGTTGTACCTCGCCTCTGCCAAAGTGAGCTTCTTTTTCATGTTGTGATACCGAATCACGCTGACATGAGTTTGCCACACGCTCATGGGTAGACCGGTAACAAGTGACCTTGTAGAATGTGCATGCTCCTGGATAACCATCCGTGGTGGTGGTAGTTTTAAAAAGGCAGCAGTCCGGCATTTACATCTTTTGGATAGGTGCTGTGTCTTTGAGCTCTAATGCTTCTCAGGAGTACATGCGGAAGAGGAAGGCGATCGAATTGACGCAGAGTGCTATCCTCTCCGATGTGGTGAAGTGCTCCCGGGAGTTGCGCAAACAAACTGGACACTCTGCTCAAGAAAGACGGATGGCTCTGTCCGTGCTCTTGCTGCTTCTGCAAAAGATTGAAATGAGGCACGCAGTCACTGATGACATCCACATGTACATTGCCAAGTGTATTTTAAGCCGAGCGCTCCCTGGTATGGATGTGGAGGAAGTGCTGATGCGTCGGTGTGGAAGCGGTGAGAGGACGAGGCATGAGGCGAGACACCATACCCACGCACTGCTCTCAAGCACATATCGAAGAACACACCTTTTTGAAATGACAGGGAGGCGCAAAGCAGTTCTCAAGGGTGGTGCTTCCCTAAGGAACTCTGTTCACTCTTGACGAGCACAAAGGGATGCTGCTTCCGAGTCCCCTGGCGATCGTTGTTACACGCACCCAGGGCTTTCAAGCGCATGCGTTGTAAAACAGCCATTTTACAATGCATGTCCGCACCAAGGAAGTTGTATTCATTCTTTTGGCCATCCGCGAAGCACTCGTTACCTGTACCGAGACCAAACTAGCCATCAGCTTAAGCCTTTAGATACGAGGCGTTATTATTATTGGTTACTAGCTTTTGGATTCATGACCATCTTAAAATGCTGGGTGTACTTTCCCATAGCTTGCATGAAGCCACATACGTAAGCGGTTATTTATCCAACACTGAGCCGCCTCACCTGCGAACGTCCCATGTGGCCATGATTGCTCATCCCTATCTGTGAATTTCAGAGCTACTGTTAACTTCTGGGCCACCTGCATCAGCATCTTTATGTAGTGAAGGGCTCCCCAGGTTTCTATATGGAAGCAACTTCTAAAAAAAAGAAAACTGGGAGCTGACCACCTAATCTGAAAAAAAAATCTCTCAAATACTCGACCCCCATTGTGCACAGCCTAAGAAGCACACGCAGGTCTGCATCCTTTGGGCAATTCGGACGTTTCACCATAGTGTCTTGGCGTGCATGCACGCAGCATATATTTTGCTAGTGTAGAGCTTCTCCTGTTCCCAAGCAACTGGAATACAAGAGTAGTCAACAACTGCAAGCAATTGAAATGACAAACTGCTTGTTGAAATCCAGCAGTTTCAGTGCTAAGGCTCTTTTTGTAGCTTCACAACTTCAAGCAATTAGGTGTTTTACTTGAGTGATTCCAAGACATTTAATAATCGTGGTGCCCAATCCAACATTAATGTTATCGGCCGCAGTTGCACGACAATATATACGATTTTCAGCATAAAAGTTATCTCATTTTTCACAGGATCGGCAGCTGACGAAACGGAAGCAGATGGGATACTGAGAAACCGGGTGGTGCGTGCCTAGTGCGGCGAAGATGAACACCAGGGAAACAATTTTCTGGTAGAATTGCAGAAAACATTGTATTTCGCTTAACCGCACATAAATGTACCAGCTGTGTACGACAGGTTCCTAAAAGGCATGCACACCAGTGTGCCGAAAAAGGGTTGTGCGGCCGTGGTGACCACTGGTACTACTTTGATGAATACATGTTTTGATTGTCGAATCACACGCTAATCAGCATTTACTGGGTAAATGCGATTCGTCGCTGTCCTTTTCTTTCTGGCTGGAGGTAGGCTGTGAGAACGCATCGCAAAAGCCATACCATTCCAGGCTTGCAACGGAAACAGATTGGCGATAGGCCCGCCTTCTGGAGCTCTGAGAGCGAACAGACTTTGCAACTACGAAAAGTGCACTTTGGCTCATTTATCGGGGAAGCACAGGTGCTTAATCTAGGTTGGCATTGAGTAGACGAGTGTCTCAACGCCACTCTAATTTTGTTCCCTCAAGGCTGACAATATTATTGGCTCATTCGGCGCTTGCCTCCTTATATTGCATTGAGCCTGAACACCTTAATATCTTTTTTTGTGTAATATCCATATTGGAGAGTGAGAGGTGCACCCAACCCATCACCAATAGCTCCTTGCAGAGTCTCCCTTTCCTTGCATGTCCATGTACCTCCGGAGACATCTTAATTGCCTTGGAACGAGCACTGAGCACGCTTTGGGTGATGGAAGAATGGCCACAGGACTGTCTTAAGGAGGCTGCCCCCGACGGAGGGAGAACCTTGCAGGGCAGTGACTCAGCTCCTTTTGCAGAGGATGCCACAAGTATATTGGGTAGTAGTGGGGAGCCTGCGGAGGCGCCCAATGTGTACCTGGAGTCTATGGCGTTTAATCAGGACGGAAGCTGTTTCATCGCTGGGACATCAGAGGGTTTCAGGGTGTATACAAGCTCCCCCCTAACGGAGTTCGTCCGCAGAGAGGGATCCAACTGGCCTGATAGAGGGGTCCATACAGCGGCAATGCTCTTTCGAACAAATGTTTTTGCGACGGTAAGTAAACTTGAAAACAGGAAAGTCAAGTTCTGGGATGACAGCAGAAGGAGGTTTATCGGAGAACTTCGGAGCAGACAGCCAGTGAAAAGCGTGTGTCTCACGCGAGATGTCCTTGCCATGGTTACCGACTTCGCGGTAAGCAGCAACCAAACTCTAAATAGAAAGTCTAGTCGAGGTTTTTCAAAAGGAGACCTCTGGCGGCAGACTCGGGAGGCAACCCTTGGGTCATTTCCCGAACATTAATATACTGCTGCGAGAGGCACTTTGCACCGATCCGCAGGTGTGCCCTTGTCGTATTTTGAGTACCCTGTGGTGCGAATCTGGTGGATTTTTGGTCCAGTGTAGTTGCTGAATTTTTACCTATTGCTGCCACTGCTTACAGAATTGGCGTTCGTTGCTTCTTGGCGCAAGGGCCAACCAACTCTGCGGACGCGGGGGGCTGCTGCTTAGGTGCAACGTATGCATGCTGCAAGGTTGTTGCCGTGCAGTTTGGCCTTTCACCTGTAGGATTCGCTAGCTGTGCAATGCGCTGGATCGACGTCCTCAGGTGTACGTGTACCTCAGCGACCAGATGCGCCCCATAAACATCATTCACACCGGGAGCAACGAACGCGGGTTGTGTGCCTTGGCTTCTGGAGGAATCTTAGGCTGCTGGCTACTTGCTTGTCCGGCTGTTGCGGGGGGAGCAGTGAGAGTTCACGGCGGCTCATCTTCCACAGCAGGGGCCCCTGATGAGGCTTCACAGGGCGGCACCACTGCAGAAAGCGGCATTGCCAACCATGTTTTCCAGGCACATAGGACTCAGCTCGCGGCTCTCGTGTTCAATTCCCAGGGGACGCTGCTCGCAACGGCCAGCGAGAAGGGAACAGTACTCCGAATATTCAGGGCCTCAGACGGACAGCTGATGCAACAGCTACGGCGGGGGACGCAGATATCTCTGATCAGTTGCATCGCAATACGGAGCGATGACCGGTTTGCTGCCATCGCTTCTTCTGAAACCCTTCATATTTTTCTTCTGTGCAGCCAACAGCCAGATGAAGGCGAACACCACCATCTATTCTTTGGCAAGCAAGACGAAACAGCCAGTGACCCCCCTTCCCGCAGTGGAAGCTCTCTAAGTTCACTGCAGCTGCCCGCAGCACTTCATTCCGGCAGAGAAATCACAAGCGCTGTATACGATGCATCCAAAGAGATGGTTCAGGACGCAATCAAAGTGAACTTCGTTCCTATGGCTGCGCTGAATGCGATTACTGAGATCTTTTTTACACATAAAATATCCTGCTGCAGATACGAACTTTGATCAATTTTGTTGTATGAACGTATTTCGATCTGTAATAAGGCACAGAACTACGGATACACACCTACACATACACACACTCATGCGTATGCCCGATGATGGCCATGCGCCCTTAATGAGCAAGGCCTACACTACAGTGGCGGGCGTATACATGTTTCGGTGAATAGCGCAACTCAGGTGCTTGCTTTTGTTCTCCCTTCTCCTTTAATTTTGTTCACGAAGGGTCTCTCAGACGCTCATAATCTGCCGCACTCTTCTTCTGCAGGCGAATGTGCGCTTCAGGGGGTCCTTGGCGGTTATTTTGGTGCCTCGCGGAGTTTTGCACAGTTTCACCTTCCACAGGACTTGAAGCTTCTCGACAGTCGGTCTCCCACTTCTACCATCAGCGGTCCATTGGTAGCTTTTGCAGGCCCAGTTTCCAACCACTTATTCCTTCTCTGCCCCTCTGGCGTCTTTTGTGAGCTCCGCTTCGACCTGAGTAAAGGCCAGGAATGCACTCTTTTAACTGCCAGCACCTGGTTCGCGCCGAGGCCAAACTTCCAGATACAGGTATAAAGTGACCCTCTCCGAAAGCCTCTCATGCCCTGCTTCTTGTGCATGATTTACATTGATGCAGGAGTCAACACTACTGCGCTTATTGCCGCTGGCTTTGCATGGCGCATCTGGTGTGCGTCTGCTTGGCTTCTCACTGCAGCCTCATTTGGGAACTGCCGCACTTCCATCCGAATTAGAAGGCGGGCACGATGGTGACCAGTGGCAGCTCGTGCTATGAGGAACGCTGCCTTTGCTTGTCCTCTCCCATTTGTTCCATTTCGAGGAGGCTCTCAGTTTATCGCCTTCCTCTAGTGCGGGCCCTTCTTCCCTCCTTCTTCTCCAATGCTCACTCCGCGCGTGCTTTCCCACTCTGTACGCGCCTTCTTAACGCCTAAATACGGAAAGTTCCCGCACTTCAAATTTGCCGTTGCATGCAGAGAACTCCCTACGGGCCACTACTTTGCAGAAAAGGCCAGGTCGTTCCCATAAGAAGGTTCACAAGATTTAGAATTTACACTTTAGGCAGCCCGTCTAACGGTCAGCAGGCTAGCTGCCAACGAGCTCAGCGAGCCTGTGCATCGAATACCGACGGCCTTGCTGAGCAACTTTATGGAACTTGAGAGAGTCACCACAGCAGCTATATCTTCAGTTCTCCTTTAGCCCACCAACTGCTCACGTTTTCCCTTAGCATACGAACTATACACGACTAGTGCTAGCCCTACGCAAAGTGAAATGGAAGCAGCGACCCTCAGACTCAATGCCAAGCACGCAGCCACGCGAAAGATCTAGCTTAGATCATAATTAAATGAAACGTTTCCCTGGGACATGCTCGTGAGGAAGCTTGTTGGTGACACATGACCACTTTGAGGCTGCGGCAGTTGCGTGTCTGCCCCTACTCAGTTCAAAGGGTAAAGGGAGACATAGGCTACGCAGGATACGACCAACGCAAAAGCTCGCGCCAAGAGGCTCCAGCGTCGTCCAAATATATGGACTCAAGACGGACCCTTATCCTCAGCTGCTGAGCAATAGTCGCCGATCTGCTGCATCCCGCAAGGCGTCCTGAGGAACCACAGACAAGATGCAAGGTGCATAGGCATACCCAGGCCAACAGTTGTTGGTGTTTTCAAGTGTCATGCCCATCAGAAGGCCAAAAAGGACATCTTTAATGAGGCCAAGGAGCTCATAAGGGGTGCTACAAGCAACAGAAGAACTGGTTTGGTGCCTAAGCTGCAGGCTGCTGGACGCTCGGCTGCTCTGGCAGCAGCATAGCACGATACCCCAGCACCACTTTGCATGCGTTCAGTCCTATAGCAGTCTAGGCTGGGATGAAGGCCCTTTTGGACTCATACGCGGGGGCGTTAAATTAGGATGCAGCTTCGAGATCCCGCAGGCAACGCACGCTGAACTCGTCAATTTTCAGGGGGAAACGAAAACGCGCGCGTGCAGTCGCAGGATCTAAGAAACTTGAACACGTGGCACCGTACCAGACAGAGCCGCCCTACCTTCATGCATTCTGCCGCCGCAAAGCATCCCCTCAAGCACATTTCAAACATCTGAAGGCAACAGACAACGCGTAAGGCACGTGAATCTATAGCTGATCAGTCACATGGGTGCAATTGTTGCAACACAAGTAGCACAAACAAACGAGCAGCTGCTGTCGTGGGGACTCTTCGGCGTCTCTGGCGTGCACCCCGCAGTCTAGCTCCTAATAGCCTACTTTGTCGAACGTTTCCTTGTCGACTTTTCCGCTGAGTTGCAGCGCCACAATCTGCAGACAGCAGTCAACCAGCGAGGCAGTGCAGGAGGCGACATATATTGACACAGCACGGCTGTCGGACTACACTAAGGGGCGTCATGAGGGCCATGCGATGATTATTTTTTGTATGAGTGAAAACGGGCCCCAAATAAGACGTCGGCTCCATAAGAAAGGTCGCGTAAGACGGAGAAGGCGCAAAAGCTCTGGAAATGCAGGAGGGGCACACACGACACGCATGCAGCTGTTGTGACAGCCTCAAACGCACACTGTTTGTTTGCGCAGTGACGCCCAAGGTGAGGCTGGGTCCCCCTGTGCGTGCCTCATCGTTTGTTGGATCTAGCAACAACACGGGCTGGTGCTGCTGCTGTTGCTGCTGATGCTGCGGCTGGTGCTGCGGCAAGAGCAGTACTGTGCAGGCAGGCAACAAGTCCCGCATGGCAACGCCTGCAGCACCGAAAACAAAAGACATTATAGAGGAGCTCTTGAGGAAGTTGCACATGGCAAACAGAGCCGCAATCCTGGAGCGCTAGCGCGGTGGTTAGGACGACACAGCAAGGCACAGAAGACGCTGCGTTCCGAAGGCACCTGCAGCGAGCGCAAAGGAGGGCTTTCTACAAAAGGAGCATCACAAATAATGGCAGCACTAATAAGGGAATGAGGAGGTCGGGGAGAGCAACAGCCGGGCAACCTGCAGTGTACCCGCATCTGCCAGCGCCAGAGAGGCGGCGATAAGTGAAGCTGAGAGAATGCCTGTCAAATCAAAACAAACAAAAATTGCAGCAACAACAACTTGAGAAGCTTTGAAGCAGCTCGTGGGAGAGAACACTTTGCCAGACAGAAGCAGAGATAAGGCGATACAAAGAACAAACGAATGCGCAGTTGGTGGGGGCAATGGAGAATTGTGCATATGTTCTGTTTTGGACCCTCCCTCTGAGTACAAATCTCCGCCTTACTTCCGTCGTCTGCGAGGACTAGGATAGAGATAGTGATTTTAGTTTGGGTGTAGAGACGCCTCAGGATGATGCCCTCCGCTGCTGCCCGGACGGCTGCAGCAACTTCTGCCGTGTCTGGGGTGTACATGCACCTCAGCCTGATGCAGCTGTCGACAAACCCTACAGAACAAACCACTGAAAGGGGGGCATTAAGATCCCCCCTTGCCTGCCCCTGCCTCCCCTCCTGTAGCATTTGGAGCGCTAGTGTCGTGGTATCACTGCTGCTGACGCTCCAGCTGCTGCTGCTGCTAATACTACTACCACTGTTGCTGCTGCTGCTGGCCGGCTGCGGTCCATAGACAAGGGCCATAACTTTAGTACAGCCAAGAGACACGACAGCGCGTCCGTCACAGCTCGTGAGACACCCTGAACCCCCCACAGTTGCAAGGACTGCGCCTTCGGGAGAAGCAGCAGCAGCGGCAGCAGCAAGCGGAGTCGTTGCTGCCAGAGGGACAGAAGTACGGCAGCGCAGCTGGCGACACTCGTGCACCAGACGGCCGTCGGCTCGAAAGCCACAGGGGTTGACGGCCTCTGCTTTGTACATCTCCGACTTCCGACAGACCAAAAAAGGAGCGGAGGAGCCGGTAGTGTAAAGACAGCTCCAGATGAAGATTCAAGGAGCAGGGGAGAAGAGCAAGACTGCTTGTTTTACCTCTCGTGCCAAATGTCGGGCAGGCGTAGTGTGACACAGCTCAAACTCACAGGAAATCTCCAGATAATGTCTCCCTCTTGCTCAACAAAGAGCGAAAAAATATTGAGCACAGAAGTCAGAGACCTGCTTCACGAATTCAAGAGTGCACGCGCAAAGCTGACGGGCTTAACATTGCTGTTTAGACGCTATAATCCCCCTATTGACGAAATTGCTAGGGTGCCGCTCAACCGGGGCAGGAGGAGAATTGGCTCTGGGAACGACTTTTGTGTCTGACTGTGACGGGCAGTAACCATGACAACACAAGAATGCATTTAGTAGAGATACAGTTGGCTAGCAGAGGAAAAGGGTTTTTAAAATATGAAGAGAAAGGACACTGAAGTCGGGATTCAGTGCGGATCTCATGCTATCGATACTCAGCAGCAAATGGCGGCAGTTGTTCTCCTGTACCCCCCGGATATTACGCCAAACAATCTAATTATTCAATTCAGGCTGTAGGAACGAGCAAATAGCGCTCTCGATGTTTTAAGGAATATGATATAGGGCTGTTCATCCACCATGTAGTAATACATGCAGACTGCTCATGCATGCAGCAGGCCCCTAGGCTCCCTCCTAATTCGCATCAAATTTTCGTGTAGATCCTTTCTATTGTTTTGTTTCTCCATTCCCATCCATTCCGATCTTCAGTAAAGGGCATACTCTCCGCCTTTGTTCCACACTCGCTGCATGCGCCCCTCCGCGCGTTGCGGCTCTTGATAATCCCATCCTGCAGCCCCTTCTTGGCAGCACCACATCCTCGTAACTGTGTGCTTGCATGTATATATCTCCTTCAAAGGTTTTGGCCTGTGTCGTGATAGGTACGCGGTGCTAGCGAAGGAAGGATACTGCTGCGCCCGGGTTAATTTGCGATTTTGCTCCCTTCCCTCCCTCGTTTTAAATCGTTATTCAGACATCTCCTTCACTTTCGCTGATCCCTGCGCTCTCTACCAGTCCAGGACAAGTCCTCATAAAATGCGGGTTTGAGAGGCTCCCTGGCAGCAGGAGTAGCAGCGAAGACCACTGTTGGGTTAGGGGCAGCGTGAGCGGCTTTCGCACGCTTTGGAGCCGCTGCAGCTTCAGCTGCAGCGGGGTGGCAGCAGAAAGATGGAGGGCTACTCGAGTCAAGGAATTGCGGAGTACGGCCTAGGTATGGGCGAGGCCTCCCCAACAGGCCTTGCAGACGACAGCGATGTGCTGCAACCAGGGAGTCGGCTCCCGCAGGAGGAAGAAGACGCTCAGCAGCAGGAAATCGACTCAGAAGACACCTGGGCAGTAGTGGGATCTTTTTTCGAGGGCAAGGGGCTTGTCTCACAGCAAGTAGAGAGCTTCAATGACTTTGCAAGCTACAAGCTTCAGGAGATCATCGATGCTCATCCCCCCATCGAAATCAGGTGATGCAGATATTCTCGTGTATCTCTCTTCTTGTGTTGTATGTCTGACTAGCCTCTACTGTCTTCTTTTGGCGCCTCTATGTAGCCGCCTTTTTGTTTGATGGGATTTTCGTCATGTCGGTGGCCGCCGCTCGGCAGTCTTATTGCGACTACTGCATTTTGCGTGCAATCGGCTTTGCAGCCCTGTCATTTGATGGACTGTATGTGTTGTATACCTGTGCATGTCGATCGGTCGAAAGGCGCAGTATATTTCGCAGGCCGGCGTCTGGGTGCTCCAAGCCGGAGGCACCTGCATGATGACGGCCTGTGGGGGAGCACTGGGGTGAGGCCAGAGTATCCGCTGCAGGTTCCCATGAAAGCAGATATATTATATCTTCAGCTTACCCCTGCATTGCGGAGCTCTCTGTGTATGCCGCGGGCTAGGGGCTGCCAGTCGAATATTATTTCGGTGTCTGTACACCCGGCAAGCACGCTTGCGCATCGTCCCGTAATGGGGCTCGGCATGCGTTTGACGCCTCTTGGTGGTCGTGCGCCTGATGTAATGAGCTGTGCGTCGGGTTTTTCTTCATGCATGCATGCGTGTTATTGCTGTCGCCATCACCACGGTCTCCCGTCCTTGGGCTTGCTTCTGCTACAGGCCCTCTCCACAGTATCGGCCGGAGGAAGATGTTGAACTGGACGTTCGATATCGTCTGAAGTTTGGCCAGCTTTCGCTGAACCGCCCAGCAGCGCAGGAGAAGGAAGGCTTGCAGAAGAATCTGTGGCCGCAGGAGTCCAGGACTCGCAATCTTACGTACAGCAGTTCCCTCTTTGTTTCTATTGATCAAACGACGTACAAGATCGACCCAATCACCAATGAGGAGGTAAGCGAAGGAGCTTTTTCGTCTATCGACGTAGTGGGGGTGTTCATATTGCTTCGGGGTTGAACGCTTGCCGGCTTGCTACGGATACAAAAGATTCTCCGCACGCGAAAAGTCCGAGGGAGGCTGTGGCCAGCGTAGCGGGAGAAGGCCTTCTTTTGCTGGCCGCTTCCAGTGAACTGTTTTTTGACTTTTTTTAACGCTTTTGCCCTTGGGGCGCTTTACCTTCTTCCCACGTATGCCCTCTCCCCGCCGTATATTGGGTCGGGCTTCTGTAAGTGGCTTCTCAGATGGAGTCACGATGCCCTTCATCTCTGTGGCTCTGCGGCCACGCATGCCTTTCCTCCCTTTTGGGGCGAATTTGTCTGCGTCTTTGCGTTGTAGATCGTAGAGGAGCGTCACTCGTATGAGCGCGTCTGCTTGGGCCGGTTGCCCATCATGCTCAAGTCCTTTTATTGCTGGACGCATGACATCGCGGCCGAGCAGCTGCCGGATGTCGGAGAGTGCAGCTACGATCAGGGGGGCTACTTTATTATCAACGGCAGTGAAAAGGTCAGTCAGTCAGTCTGTCAGTCTGAGGGAGCAGAGGGGGAGCGGGGAGTGTGCAGGTGGCGGGCAGATGGAGCCAGAAGGCGAGATTTGTACTTTGCGAAGGAAGGACTTTGGCAGGCTTTTTACGCGCGACTCGTGCGTGGCTGCGCGTGTTCGAAATGAAAGTGGGAGAAGAGGGAGGGGGGTCGGTTGGGTTTGGGTTGCATGTTTTTTCCATCTTTTTGAGAATGGCGTTTGACGTTTGTGGTCTGTGGGAGCGGCTTTCGGGGGTGTTTAGAGCTCCAAGCAGCGTGCTTGAGTGCGTGTCCTTGATGCATGCGCAGGTCCTGGTGGCGCAGGAGCGCATGGCTTCGAACTTCGTCTACGTTTTCAAGAAGGCGCAGCCTTCGAAATTCTCGTGGGTAGCTGAGGTGAGGCTAAATTGGGGAGAAGAAGGCGTTTTGCCTTGGGGTTGTCTGTGGGGAAGAGGCTTGTAGACGACGTCACCACGCAAACAGCGAGGGCCGTCTGGCCGCACGAACTGCAGTACAGCCGCCGCCGTATGAGGTGTGACGCGCGTCTCTCCTCCATTGGGGTGCACGATCAGAGAACTTACATGATGGCACACTTTTAGGGAGGGCTGTTGCGCTTAACAGGTCCGAAGTCAGATGCAGGGCAACCAGGCAACAAGCGGGTTCGCAGTGAAGAAGCGGACCATGACGGGCGATACTGGGAGGGGGAAAGGATCGGGGCAGCTTGTCGCAGCCCTTCCATACATTCGGACCGACATTCCTATTGCCATTCTCTTCCGGGCACTTGGGTAGGGATAGCAGACCTCATTCTAGCCTGCGGCATAAGAAAACGGCTTTTTTCCCTAGAGAGCAGATCTTTAAGATATATATATATATATTCGCGCACCTTTTAGAGCGTAGTCACGTGCATTTTGTACGCTTTGGCCGCAGAAGGGGAGAAGGAAAGAAGGCCCCTGCTTCGGGCACGCGGCTCAAGTTGTGTGTTTGACTGTTTGTGTGGCTTGGTGCGGTGGGTTTGTGGGTGGTGCAGCTGCGTGAGCGACTTGGATATTCTTTTGCGGGTTGCCTACGATACGCGGGACGAGCAGCTATGTGCGCTCTTGAAGCCTTCGTTAGAAGAGGGTTTCGAGTTTCATACGCAGGAGGCGTGCCTGGATTTTATTGGCAAGAGGGGGCCAACGGTAGGGGCTCAGCGGGAGAGTCGCCTGCAGTACGCTCGCGAGCTGCTGCGAAAGGAAGTGCTGCCGCACGTGGGTACTGAGCCAGGGTGCGAAGGTAAAAAGGCGTATTTTGTAGGCTACATGGTACATCGGCTGCTGCTGGCAGAGCTTGGGAGGATCAACCAAGACGATAGGGATCACTTTGGGAAAAAGCGGCTAGACCTCAGCGGCCCGCTGATGGCTGCATCTTTCGGAACTCTTTTTAGAAAGCTTGTGAAGGATGTCACGCGGATTTTGCAAAGGCAGATCGACCACGGAAAGACATTTGACGTCGCCGGCGCCGTGCGGAGCGCCAGCCCTATTACACAGGGGCTGCAGTATCAGCTGGCCACGGGCAACTGGGGGCGTGATCGCGAGGGAAAAGTCGTGCGGACGGGAGTATCGCAGGTTCTGAACAGGCTGACATTTTCCTCGGCTCTTTCACACCTAAGGCGGCTCAACACACCCCTGGGCAGAGAAGGCAAAATGGCGAAGCCCAGGCAACTCCACAACACCCACTGGGGTATGATCTGCCCTGCCGAGACACCCGAGGGTCAAGCTGTTGGACTCGTGAAAAACCTGGCACTCATGGCAAAGATTTCCGTCGGCGCGCCAACCAAGGCGATCCGCGAATTCTTAGAAGTGAGCATACACTGGTCAGCATGCCTGTGAAGAGGGCATGCAGATCATCACGCCAAGCCGCGAATTTGCGACGCCACAGATCATGGTTGTTGCTGCACACCCTTCGGTAGTCCCCGCACACGCTTTGTTGCCACCTTTCAAGCATACACCCCACAACCGAATGCTGCCAGTGCAGTGATGAGTCCATTCGAGCACAGCGCCTTTGGCAGGCGGTGCTGTTCTTCAATCTGCTATCGGTCTCTTCTTCAATCTGCTATCGGTCTCTATGAACGCCCGTGTACCGTCATGCGGTAATACCAAGGGTTCTGGCTTCGATCTACCAAAACGTTCGCCTTCCGCCTCTTCTGTGTTGCCGCCAATGTCGCAGGACTGGGGTCTAGACGGGCTAGACGAGATTTCGCCTGAAAGTATCAAGGACCGCTGCAAAGTATTTATCAATGGAGACTGGGCAGGCTGCTTCGATGAGGCAGAGACACTCTGCCACACGCTCAAGGAGATCCGCAGGAAGGGCCATATCCGCAACGACACGTCAATCGTCAGAGACATCATTAACCGGGTTAGACGCACACTGCGGACCGTGAAATCGGGACGTATCGTCATGTAATTGAGTGGGATGTGCAAGCCACAGTAGTTTGATGGGCTGGATAAGGCTGCTGTGGCGTTGGGCATGATGCTACGGTTGCCCAAGTACTGCGCCCCTCTCTAGCCAGTAGCTGTACGAGCCTCGACTCCTGCCCTGCAGAATAGCTGCTTGTTTCGCGTTTTCATGGCGTATTGGATTCCTGCATTGGGCTATTGGCATGTATTTCTTTTCAGGAAGTCAAAATTTTCACGGATGCTGGAAGAGCCATGAGGCCTCTTTATGTCGTCGACAGCGTAAGCCGCACTCCACGCAAGGCCTTTTGCGTGTTTGTAGCAAAATAGGGAATTCGCGTTGAAAGCAAGGGTTTTGCATCTTCGGAAGGCGCTATTTGGTGCATTGCGGAGCGGAGGTTGTAATGTGCACCACCAAGTCTGATTCCTTCAAGAATTGTTTACCAATCTCATGTCTATTTTCCTGGAGGCGCATTAACAGTTCATCATCTACGGGGCTGTTCGCGTGGGTGCTGCTTTTCAGGACACTGGCCAGCTGCGAATTCGAAAGTCAGATGTGAACAAAGTGCGGGATATGGCTGGCGTTGCGGAGAGGGGCGCTGGCTGGAACTATCTGATGGCCAGCGGAGTGATTGAGTACATCGACTGTGAAGAAGAGGAAACGTCGATGGTAGCCATGTTTCATAAGGACTTAGTAGAGAGGGGAAAGTAAGTGGGGCAATGGAGCAGAGGACATACCCTCACGTTTGTCGCCTGCCGTCTGGGTGGAGGGAGAGAAAGAGAGATATCTAGGTCTGTGATAGGCCCAATTGGAGCCCATGTCTTTTGTTCTGTGCTTGGTATTGCTGCCAGTTTAGGGTATGACACTTGTTGGCATAAGTATTTGCGCGCGCTGCTTCTTGCATATCCATACGCCATGTTGCTTGACCAGCGGTAGAACGCACCGAGCTGAAGATGGTACCACCCATTTGATGCGAATCTGCAAACGCGCTTTGTTGAGAACCAGGATACTTAAGTGTCATAGCTCTCTACATCTCTCTTTCCTGCATTGGTATCTCTGCCCGTGTTTACCTCAGGTCTGTTCCGTACACGCATTGCGAAATCCACCCCTCATTAATCCTTGGAGTTTGTGCTTCTATCATCCCGTTTCCCGACCACAATCAGTCGCCGCGAAATGTGTATCAGAGCGCCATGGGGAAACAAGCCATGGGCGTGTATACAACAAATTTCAATCTTCGCCTTGACACCTTGGCGCACTTGCTATATTACCCCCAGAAGCCGCTCGTCTGCACGCGTGCAATGGAACACTTAAAGTTCAGGGAACTCCCAGCGGGCATCAATACCATCGTTGCAATTCTCTGCTACTCGGGGTACAACCAGGAAGACTCCCTTATCATGAATCGCAGCAGCATTGACAGAGGCATCTTCCGCAGCCTTTTCTGCCGTACTTACTGTGCCGAAGAGAAACAGCAGGGATCTCTCGTGGTGGAGGGATTTGAACAGCCAAATCCAGAAACTACCTCGGGCATGAAGCGTGGAGACTACTCCAAACTTGACACGGATGGCCTTGTCGAACCAGGATCTAGGGTTTTAGGTGACGATGTCATAATCGGGAAAGTAAGCTCTTATGTTTCTGCCTTCACTAACAAGACTAATGAGCAAATAGAAGGAACCACCTCAGGAGATATCAAAAGACATGCTTCTTAGGAGGGGGGGAAACCGGGCTTGCTGTGCGCCTAACATGTGGCAATGCAGCTTCCTACATAGTAGTATTTCTTCCGTCCTAGTTATTTCAGCAATTTTCTTCGTTGCTCAAGACAATGATTATTTCCGTGAAACCCGTAGTCATTAACGTCTCTTAGAGTTGCGAGCATTTGTGGGGCGGCTCTTATTGTGGGTGTTTGTCATCTATGTGGCGTCGACTCGTTAATTTACCTTCATCTATGGATTTTATGACCACTATCGCTAGTTGCATTTCTTTTCAAAGCCCAGTCTTCATTCCTATCACAATTCCATCGCCTTCTCTGTTGTTCCTTTCTGTGGGCGTCGCTTTCTGTTTTCCAGTGCATGGATTTTCTGTGTCCTTTTGTCTCAGACATCCCCCAATTTCGACGATCTAGACCCTTTGGCACCGCCTGGAGCGGAGGCCCTCCTGTCGAAAACCAAAAAGGACTGCTCTCTTTGCTTAAGGTCTTCGGAAAGCGGTCCGTCCTCATTAGCTTCATTCGAAAGCTACCATCCGGCATTGCATCTTCCTAATGTAGAGTGGCTTTTCCCCTGTTGTCTACGCTATTCTCTGCACACCCTTAGGCCTTCGTTTATACAGGTGTATCTTTTGATCCGTTTGAATAATCTTCCATACCTTTCCCCTTGCGCCGATGCCTGTTCTGGTCATCCTCCTCGCATTTTTCCTCTATTGAAGTTCATGTGTGTCCTTCGTCTGCAAGCCTTTCGACGTCTTTGCAATGAGTTTCTTTGTTATTTTTGTTTGCTCACATTTCTAGTGTACTCTTTGTGCAAAATGTATGGATTCTGCGTGTGGAATCGATGATACGGCGTGGGCGTGCCAGTGTGCGTGTCAGTCCACATATGATTCGTTTACGCGGTATTCCCTTGTGTGCCATAATAGGTGTGGTCGACACTGTCATGCTGAGCGTCAACTCCAAGGGTTCGCGCTTCGTAAAGGTGAAAGTGAGAAGCGTCCGCATCCCGCAGACAGGCGACAAATTTGCGAGTCGCCACGGACAGAAAGGCACCATCGGTATCGCGTACAGGCAAGAAGATATGCCGTTTACAGAGGTGCGTTCCGTTGGCTTCCTACTGGGCTCAAATTCCTTATTCCGTTCATTGCACCTCGTTGCCCTTATTCCCGGTGTTTTGTCTTCTTAAACCACAAAAGAAGCACCTACAGAAGGCAGCGGCGACCTGTGCTTGGCATGGCACCCTGCGCACAACCGTGGTTTGGCCCTCCTTGCCCTCTTGTGTGTTTAATGGAGATTTTGACTTGTCGGCGCAATTTGGGGCTCTGCAGGACGGCGTTGTTCCCGATTTGCTCATGAACCCCCACGCCGTTCCCTCCCGCATGACTATTGGTCACCTTGTCGAGTGCCTGTTGGGGAAAACGGCGGCAATTATCGGGGGGGAGGGGGATGCCACGCCTTTCAACGATGTAAGCGGTAGCACTGAGGCGATTCGTGCTGTTCGTGTGAATAAAACTCCTAGGGAGGAAAGGCAGGGGAAAAGGCTAGGGCACTACTTTGTATTGGGGCTGCATGCATAATTTGTTGGGGGTAATTTTTGGAAGTGATGAAGTCCGTATAAACATACTAAAACATAGTTTGGCCGGTCACACGGTGGATGCCCATGGTGTATCCAACGATGTTGTGTTTTACATTATTAGAGAACACTTTATCAGGCTGTGTATATATTTTATGAGGAAATGTAGCATAATTTTTAATAGTATCACACACTCACTTTTGTGTTTGGGATTTCATGTTCTTCCTCTCGCGCTTGCCCCTGCCAAATGTTCAATTTGCACCCTCCCCACCTTTTTGAGCTTCTAAATTTACATGTGCCTGGAGCTTGATAACGTAGCAATTGTAGTACATCACGTAATTCTCGAGTTGTTCTTATTCTTACGGACTTCTATGTTTGCTGCAGTACACCGTCACATGGATTGCTGGCGAGTTGCACCGCCTGGGTTTCGAGCGCCACGGGAATGAGCGACTATACCACGGTCACACGGGCCTTCATATGCCCTCCTTAGTATTCATTGGACCGACATATTACCAGAGACTGAAGCACATGGTGGATGATAAAATACACGCAAGGGCACGGGGACCCGTGGCAGCACTGACACGGCAGCCCATGGAAGGAAAAAGCAGAGAGGGTGGCCTCCGATTTGGCGAAATGGAGCGCGACTGCATGATATCCCACGGCGCGGCGCGAATGTTGAAGGAGAGGCTCTTTGATCAAAGCGATGCGTACAGAATCCACTGCTGCGATGTATGCGGCACAATGTGCGTTGCAGACCTGCAGCGGCTTGCCTTTGAGTGCAAGCTCTGCGGGAACAGCAACAAAATATCTCAAGTGTACATCCCGTACGCTTGCAAGCTCCTCTTGCAGGAGCTCATCGCTATGTGCATATACCCCAAACTGGTTTTGCAGGTGGCGTGAGAGCAACGGACAGAATACGCCATCATTTTTACCTGTCCCCCAGATGTGATAGAATGCCGTGATTTTCTAGATCTATGCGTATTCCTTATTATCAATCTCTGCATATACCTAATGTAGGGCTATGGCACCCATAGATATAGGTGTACGCTTGTCTAATTAATTTGTATTAATATCACTCATGTGCCCTGGTACCTGACGGCGTACGAAATTGAGCTACAGCACAGTGGCAGGCCCGGAGTGGCATCGTTGCTACAAAAATGGAGAGCCCGACTAAGAGAACCTATATTGTTTTATAAGAGTATAAGTAGCACCCGGAGTGCCTTTACAAGATTTGTACAATTGCATTTAGGCATTAGGGGAGAACATACTGTGCGCAAAGGTACATCTACCTGACGGAACTCCCCGTCTTCTAAGAGGAAGCGCCTGATCAAGATGTTGCTAACCAGACGGTGAAGCTTGAGCAGCATGATGCACTTTCTGACCCAACTCTCGACATACGAATTCTTTTTCGGCTGCAGTTACAACATGCCTTAGTGACGACATTGGCAGTCGTTGCGCATGGAGCAAGGTGACAGTACGGCTTATGGCTAAGCGATGGTAAAGTGGAGAGGAGATGAAAAACAAGATAGCGTGCAGGTAAAGGTGAAAGAAGGCACAGAGGATCCCTCTGCTACAGGCCCACAAGTGCCGGCCATACAAAGTCAATAGCAGCATTTATTTCTTCGGGGCTTTTGCACCCTAAAACGAGAATCTTCCCCGTTCTAAAAATAAGGCAGGTTGGACCTTTCGCCCGTGCTGCCCGCCTACCCCTTAACTCCCTGCCCTCGCCTTCTGCGTCGAAAGCAAACAACTCGCCAGCTGCGGAAAGAGCACACAAAGTGAGAGGCAAAGAAGTCCGTCAGTCAAGCACATTAGAGCGCCGGCCTGATGGCAAAGGCTGTCGCCCTTCCAGATGAGAACAGAGAAAGTGAATCCAGCAATAAACCCAACGGAATACTCAAGCAGAACAGCAGGTAGTATAAGTATAGCCCACACAGGGTCGATGCTCTAGCTCTCACCGAGATCCTCCGCCGCATCATTCCCATTTCCACTACTTTTCTGAGATGCTGAATAACCTTGAACATTTGGGATTCTCACGGCCACACCGTCCCGTGTGTCTATTGCCAGCGCCCTGAGCTGCGGATGGTCTAGAATGGCTCTGACATTAGGCCGATAGGAACCACCCAAGTCCACACGGCACACAAGTTGTAGGACTGTAGCGGAGTGAGGGTTGAACTCTACCTCCTGCCGGCAGAGGTATTTAGCCTGTAGCTCATGTTCAGACCCTTGTAAGCACTCCGTCTGGGCAGAAACAGACAGATAGTGAATGAAAATTCAAGGCGGCTGTGGTTGTTGCGGTATGGTTGTAAACAAAAACTATTAAGGTTATATATACGAAACACCCCATATAAAAGATTGAGGACCAGTCAGCAATTACCCCCTTCTCGACTTTCTTCCCTCTCTTTCTGCCGATGTCGCGGTTGTTCGATCTCCTTACGTGTTTTGTGGGCTTCCACCAAATTCTATATTTTACTTTGTACGCCACTCTAAAGGCCTGCCACAGAGCTTGCTCTTTCGTGATTCCCCCCATGATAAAGAGTATTCCAGTGGGAGAGAGAAGTGCCGTACAAGCTGGGCGCTGCATCCTGAACACCACGGGTTGGGACGGGCAAGCCCCTAATTCGGACCTCGGCAGACTCCTCGCAATCAACAGCAACTCAGGGCGAGAGAACCCTCTCGGGCAGATTTTCACGCTGAGCCACAAGTTGGTTATGAAGGCAGAAGGGTTCAGCTGGCCACTGAGAGGCAGGGGAATCGGTTTGGGGGGTAACGCGAGGGCTACAGGCCCTGCTTCCCCGCTGGCAGGCGGTACAGGAACTAGTACGCTCATTTTAAGATAGCTGTATCCATAATTCTGTAAGGCTGTGTTAAAATGAGAGAACGGAGGTGGCAAATGAAGTATTTTCGTGGCGATCCACTGAAATCGTGCGCCGTGCCAACATTGCAGAAGAGGCTGCCATATAGCACATGGACATATTAATTCCGAGAAAAGTGAGTTTTGAGCTCAATATTTTGTGGGGTCGAACTTAGAGGTAGGCGCAAATGGTGGGTAATCGCCGCAGGGTAATTCGCGAGTCGATATCACAGTTGTGCAGTTCGACTGTTGGCACTTTCAAAAAAGACGAGTGGCTTGTAGTGGCCGTCAGATACTGAACGTAAATACAATCAGAGCCCCTAAATACTGTTTTTGTTTAAATTTTTTGCTATTCCCCTGGCAGAGGGGCTACCACAGAGAGAAGCGTAATGGCGCTGGGCCGACTGAGCATTGCCTGGGGCTTTTATGCTGCCCTAAGGTTTGAAGCTTCGCTGTCTTCCTCTATTATCGGACAAAGTACTACTTCAGTCCATATAATTGTATTCCCTTGGCATTTAAGGCACTTGATCAAGAACTTGTAGGCCGGAGATGATACCATGTGTGTGCCTAGCGGTAGCTTCTCGAGGGCCAACCGGCAGATTTATGTGCGGGACATATGCCCGGTCAAAAAGCGGGCTAGCCCACTCAAGAGTGATCAAACCTCGTCCTTCTAATTCTAAGTGAACACTATTAGGCTAGTTCTATTTCCTGCTTAATAGTAAAGCGTCCGTCTATTCTTGTTAGAGGTGTACAATGCTTGAATGTGGGTGTTCATATGGAGAAACTTTTAGCCTTAATTTCTCTAAACCACTTAATATAAAGCTAAGTAACGTCTTCATAAAAGAGCCTACATCTCCTGGTGTTGCTTAGGATACCGCCTAGGGCGAGAGAACCACCAACAGGACTGTCTGCTGCACCCTCATAATTCCAACCTACATGGTGATTTGCACATAGCAGCGATTGAGCACGGGCAAACACCACTGATTCTCGTCGATTATGCCTAGCACCACTCTGTAATAAATAGTACTTTCAAACAGCCAAAGTCAAATAGTCCATTTTGTACTACATTTTAAAGTAGTAGTGGAAAGCGCTCAAGTAGAGTTTTGGCCCTCTGCAAGAAGAGCATCAGACGACAAATCATTTACTGCATTTCTGCAGTAGAATATTCAAGTTAACATGACACTTCTTTCCTTCTTCCTGCCCTTCTGTCAGTTCCTGGGTTGCAGCTCCCGTCCGAATAACCGTCAGAATCTCGTGCTCCTAAAAGCAGTATCAATACGGACACCAGCATTGGGCACACACAGTAATCGCGCGGCAACCTAAGCATGAGCAAGGTATTGGTGTTGGGGGGGTTTGCGTCTACGAACCGGTTGCATTCCAATCTAGCCTATGTCATAGCTAATTTGTTCTCAGATCTATTGCTAAATTTTGTTTTGAGATACTGATCAAGTCGCTCCACTAAATATATCCAAGGGCCTTGTAGGCAATACTGCGTACAGTGAGCAGGCCAGAAAGCTTTTCTTTTAGAAAGTCAACGTCAATAAGGTCCCCTGACTCAGCCTGCAGCAGCGATGGAAGCGCAAATTCCACGAGCGCATTCTTCTGTGCCACAAATAGCTCAGCAGTGTGTAGTGCCACTATTGTGTCTTGGAACTGCAGTAAGAAGCAGAAGAGGGCAATGTGCATGAAGCATTTCTGGTTGAAGATCAGATTATTGCGGCAAGCTGCTAAATCGTCAGGTGTATTTCTAGGCCTGGAATTCGATGTCCAAAGACCAGTAATGTTTCGAATATATGCTTGGCTAGCCGCCAACAAGATTTTTTGATTCAAGGAAAAGGAAATCAAGCGGATGAGCTGGATTAAAAAGAAGGAAACACACACTCGCCTTTATTTTGTTCAGTTGTTCTGCTGCTTTGGCGCATACTTCGCGCGCATTCGCAAACGGGTATCTTTCAGCATGCCTCTCCATGCTCTGAGTATTATACGCAAAGGGAGTGCAGCGCATCTAACTGCCGAGAGCACTTGGATTATGACCTAATGTACATACGTTCTTATTCCTATTTGCGCTACTCGATGTTACCCAGTCGAGCTGATCGTGAGCCCTTAAACATCTATGGAGAGAGGGCATCAAGGCTGGCTACTGTGAAGTATGCATCCAGAGTTATCAGGCGCCAGAGTTCACTTCGCTTGAGGCCTTGCGCTGAATATTGCAATCTGTAGGTGGCCGGCTGTGTTCATTACCTGTAGTGTACGCTCATCGGCCTCAGTAATCCTGAACTTGTACCCATTAAGAATGACTTCAGCCCCCACAAAGAAGTCGCAAGCAGAGCAATTCCTTCCAGTCAAGGGATTTGGAAGAGAATTGGCTTCCAAGAATTTCCCTCCAGCCTGATTTACGGCAACAGCAAAAGAGCGTTTTCTGCTGCTCTTTTAGTAAAAGGCTTCTTTTCACCACTCTCGTGCATGAATTTAAAGCCTTAATATTGGCAACAAGCACATAGACAGCAGTTATCAGCAGTATTCCCCTAGTTTTGGCGCGATGGACCTGCGTTGGGGTTTTACGACTGCAAATGTTTGATTTGGGGATCGGGGAGTGCTGTGAGCGCGTACATGTCCTGAATTGCGTTTTGCGTATTCAAAGACGGTTATTTTGTCAGTTAAATGCCGAATGGATATCCTGAACTCTCTGTCCTTGTCCTCCTCGAAATTGCTCACAAGTATTGCCTGTAAGGCAGCAGCCAGATTCACAGAAAGGAGAGGACTCACACAGATTAAGTGATGCAAGCATGGCAGAACACATTCTTTTGCGGGGGGGCAGACGCAAACTTCAGTCGGTCTGGCTTAATGTCTACGGAAAGTGCAGAAAGAGAGGGATCTACCAGCCATTGTTTACCGCGCTTAGGAGGGTTGGTTAGGTGCGAAAGGCCTAAGAGCGACCAGCGAACAGCTTGCCTTGAAGTTAAGAGTGATGTCGTCTCCAAATAACAGCTCCCGTTCTCTCGGGTGCGGCCGCTTAGGGGTCTACCAGTTCAAGATGCGGGAACCCACGTAAACGCAGAAAAAGGGTGTTCACACTAAGACCAAGTTGTGCATCATCTAGAGGCTTCTCCTCTGCTAGATGTTTTACATACAGGTTTGTGAGCATGTAGAATCAATTGCCTTGACTAGTGCTTTCTTGCATTGTCACTTATTTGGCTATACATATAACAAACTATGCCAGAATTTCACACATGGAAGCAGGCCAGCGAAATATGTGCAGGTAAAAGCTAACATTGCAGAGAAGCCTATTCATCGAAAATTGCTGATAAGTTTGATACTAGTGTTGCGATCAGTGTGAATCAAAATCGATATAGCCAGATGTATCCCAGGCCCTAGTTTCCACCGTGCGTAACCATCTATCAAACCAGGCGTAGCGCAGCTCGTATCCCTTGTTGTCCTCGTTGCAGTGCGTTTCTGCTGGTGTCGTGTTCTGTTTCCTTATTGTCAGGTGAACCTATAAAAACTGTCTCCTTTTTAATCTTGGTCAAACAACCCGACGTTACTATTACTGAAGAGAAGATATGCCGAAGTTGTACTCCTCTTCGCTCAATTACATTTAAACCCGCAATCAGAGCAGACTTACGCCAGCAAGCCCTTAAACTTGTGGGACTCCATCTAGTATGAAAAATTTACTAATGTGCGTTTTCCTTCTTGTGTTTTACAGTGCACAGCGTACTATTCGGAGGCAAGACTGAATTGTGTCTTCGTCTGTTCCAATCCCTAGGGAATGACATGGCCAGTTGATTGGAGGCTCTTCCTGCACTCAGCCTTGAGCCAATAATATCTCCTCCGGTACTCTTTCGCTGCATTTGCAGTGTTCTTCCCATTCTACTGCAATGCTTCTGATGAGTATTATTAGTTTCTAGGCGACCAGACATGCGGCAGAAGTAATCCAGTTAGCAAGATAGCTGTGGAGGCAAGAACCCGCGGTATCTCTTGGTTGTTGCAGGCAGTTCGAATACTAATTTCAAAAGGCAGATAATCATGAAAATCCTTACGAATTTCTCGTCTTCAATTGTTTCTTTGCTTTGCTCAATGCTTAGGAACTCCCGGTAGAACTGGCGGGTGAATTCGTCGCAGTCGTACAAATGAAAGGAGCGCCCATACACCTCAATATTTTTTCCTACAATTAGGTCTTCCGGCCTGAAGACAAGCATAGGCGTTTAGCTACATTCTTTTTTGGGGCTGAGCGAAATGGCACTGTGGTGAACACGGCAGAGCGCACATGGAAAAGGACGACAATTGTCAAAATGACAAACCTACTGACGCAAGCGCGAATATACGAACCACTTAAAACGAAAGCATACTGGGAAAACTGATATCAGCAACGAAATTACGGTTGTCGCCTTTAGGTGCTCTTTGTTGAGCTTATTGTGTTTTTAATTTACTCCGTTCTTACACGTAGCAGTCGCTCCTTCTGTGTTTGTAATCAGACCACGTGGGCTCCTGGAGTGTCTTCGGCAGTCTCCCTCTCCTGCAGAAAGCGTAACCTTTTCAAGCTGATGCCATATATGCGCAACTAGAGCGTGATGGTTGCATTTGAGTCAAAGCGCCAAAGCACAAAGCGGCACTGTAAGTGCCTTCGAAGATGTCACATACTCGTGTACTCCAGCAAATGTAGCACCCACAGGAGACGCTTTCCAATTTGAGCATTGTTCAGGCTGTGGAGGCAAAGGTTAAAATTTTTTATTATGAGGGTTTCCTTGGATAGAAGTAAAGGTCAACTGTAATAGTGTAATGGGGCATAATGCAGGCACCTGAGAAAAGTTGCATATGAAGCGCAGCCGGAGTTCTTGATGGGTTTGACTTTTATTTCCGCCGTATCATCTACACGATAAAGCAGCAACATCTTTCCAAAATTCAAATCCTACACACTAATTTTTCAGCAGAAAATTTTTGCACAGGGTATTCCCGGAGGCTTTAGGCACCCGAATAACACTATGAAAGCGCCCTGCGTTTGGCTGGCCGCCAGTGTTTCACTTTGCAGTGCATTTGGACCGTTTGAAAGCAAAGCCACCATGGCAACGCATATTGAATGAGGAATAAGTAAACAGACCGCTGAGAAAGTAGTGGAGGTCGTAATAGGTCCGGCAGCCGAAGTTTTCTTGGTTATCCCAGTAACAACTAAACACCAGCACGTAACTGCACGTCCAAAAACCAGGGGCACTCTGCGTATTGTTATGAGCCCTCAACGATGCATCTAAAAGCATTTTATAATTGCTGAACGTTTTATCCGTAGCTTTGAATGCTAGCAGAATAAAGCTGGAGAAATTTTGCTGGCGTCTGGAATCTGCGGCAGCCTGCTTTGTAAGTCTCCTGACCGGTCGTTCTGAAGATACTGGAGGAGGCTCTTATTATTGCAGCTGCTTCCAAGAGAGGCCTCTGCAAGTGCACGTGCTGGTTTGATCTTGATTTGGAGTGTGGCAGGACGGCTCGTGGTGTTGCGTCGACTCATGACAGCCGAACGAAAGAATGGGTCATCAGGAAGCAGCTCTGCCTCCCCAACATCATGCCCTTGGCCAAGATCCACACAAACAGAGCTCTACCGCTGTTCTCAATGTATTTGAGTTACAAGGTATAGCTAGTGAAATGATCAAGAGTTCAGAGAGCATGGGAAATGCGGCAGCTATGCATTTGCCCATGTAGTACAGATGTCGTCCCATTCTCAGTTAAAGGCCTTACAACGACCAAGGCTCAGGGCAAAAAGCCAGTACGCCTCTCTGTCACCCAATCGAGCCTTCAAACGTGGGAACTTATCATCTTCAGGTGCGAGTTTACCCCTATAATGGGAAATCTTAGGTCAAGGAGACCCGAGACCGGTTGCTATCTGACAGCACATCACTTTCTAGTGCACGCTGGTTGGGTTATTGGAGCCTTGGAGGGAATTCTCAATTACCTGCGTTGAAGCAAAACCACCTTGTAAATTCGTCACACTCTACGACCCTGAAAACTCTGCCGTATAATTCAAGATCAGCCCCAAGCTGCAGGCGCATAATCCCACACTTTAGGATGCAGCCGTTGGCAGCATACCTGCGAACACTTACTATGAGTGAAAACCGGGTTTTGAAACTATTTACAAACCCTAATGTCCGTAAAGGTAATAAATCCGCTTCCATCTGCCCGCGGCATTTTATGCCTCTTCAAAAAGTATCCCTGGCGCATTGAACCGTTGTCTGTTGTAGCTTCAAAGACGCTTAAAGTTCCATCCGATAGATGAAGGGAAATAATGCAATATCGCCTCCGGCTGTTTTCAGTAGCAGTTCCCGGAAGGGGCTCTTGAAAGAACGCATAGAACCGTAGAGCTTGCCGGTCATGCTTCAGCCAGGCTGGTTCTTGGCTTGGCCTAACAATTTACCACCATAGTATGTTGTCGGAATCAAGTTTGTGAGCCAGTGGAGGTACTTTTTTTGTACAATCAAACACTCTCGCTACCAAAAGGCAGATGTGGATCTGCATTGCGCGATACTAAATAGGCTGAGGTACCGGTAAGATAGCGCTGCGGCTTCTTTTGCCGCTCTCCGCTCGTCATGTGTAAGGTGGGGTGCTTGGCAGTTCCCGTGTTGCGCTTGCTTGAACGAGGCCAATTCCTACACAGAATGGCAAAAAGAAGCGCTTTTTGGCTCGCAGACTGCGCGATAAACGATTCCAGCTCGAATCACGGCTGCGTGATTGTAGGGAGTGAAATGCACGGCAACGCCCCCCAAGGTGGTTCCGTGGATTAATATCTGCGATCAGAAGGGTTAGCAAGAGATACCTCTTCACTGAGCTTAAAAGAGGGAGCTTTCTGTCTGTCTTGCCGCCCCGAAATCGAGAAGGAAAGCGTCTGCTTTTTGAAATGGGTTTCGCGTGCACACTGATCCAGTTGCAGTTGTTGCTGTTTAATGATAAATGGTTCACACAAGGAGAGTTGCTGCTGCCCAGCAAAGACTAGCGGCCTCTGAAGTTCCATTATTTTTGCGTATGCTGTTGATATCTTCTCTAACTCGCTTAAACTGCACCTCGATTGCTGCGCGCCGCGGTAAGGTCACTTCACGAATGCCCCTAAGCATTAGCGGTGTGAACCTCTAAGACTATCACTCCATTGGAAGAGCCTTAAGCTGTCTTTAAAGGTGTATTCCTTGAAGTAGAAGCTGTGATTTCTGTTTCCCGATGGTAGGTTTAGCAAACTTTGGGCCGCAGCAGCTTCATCCCTGGGGGTCCTCGCTGGCCATGGCTCTACGTGGTACATTCTGATACTCTCTACAGTGTTTCTTGAAGGCTTTATTGACTTTGCATGACTGAGAAAGCTGGCGTTTTTGGCTGTAAATCTAAGTCCTAGAGATTACGCTGCGCAGGGCTGCGGCCGACTTCACGGAAGCGCACGAGCCACTCTTGCTGTCGTTTGGCAAATTGCAACCACTGGCATCAACTCAGAGCACTAACTAGCAAAACGAAACTACTCTATCTCTTTGCGCTATCAAACGTACCTGAAACCTAGCGGTGTTTTTCGTCGACTAGCAGTGGCACTCTACTCACGGTACCAGATACTCTCACCTGCACGAGTGCAGGCAAAATTCGGAAAAACTAGCTACAAATTTGGTTTATTTCTTATAAGAGCACTAAGGTCTTTTTCTCATTTAGAAATTCTGAATAGCACAAGTTAGCGAAGTCTCGCGAAGAGCGATCACTGTGCCACAGTTCGTGATTTACCATAGGCCCAACAATGGGTGTACTTGTATCTGTGCAGATACAGGAAAGAAAAAGTGCGAGTAGCCTATAGTCGGCGCAATATGGAAGGCCTGATCTCTGCTTGGGGGTATTCTTTGAGCGTTTTATAACGAGAGGATGTTTAGAGCCTCTAAGGTAATGTGTGCAGTGGTAAGTGTCCAACATCTTGATAAAACGTCCAATGCATGAGGCGCATCCTACGCTTAGGAACATGTGGGACCATGAGCATGCCAGGCTGTATTTGCAAATTTTATGTAGCCGTATCCATCGATGCCTACAGGGTAGTGCAGGGCAGAACAATGTGCTCGCTGCCACACCAATTCGCTGAAAATCCGAAATTCTTTTTGGCGACAAATTTGACCCAGCAGGGTCAAAACATGACTACATATTGTTTGGAATACTTTGTTAAACTACTAAAACTGGGTACCAGTTTCTTCCACCGCAGTCCTGGATGAGTTTGTGCAACAAATGTGTGCTCACAATATCCCACCTTCAATGCAGTGCCCATCTACGACCCCTATTCATTAATTTTATCCACGCCAGCAACAATGAACCTCTCTCAGGCACCAAAAAAGCAAAAGAATTAATTTAATCCCTGTCGTGAGCCGTAAATGTTATCCTGTTCACATGACAAAGGAAATTCTGGTGGGTAGACAGTAGCTTAATATGCAAGTAAAAATTGCACTTGGTGCTAGATCTGGGTGCATAGCTTTTTTCCCGGCTTTACAAGGCCCCCATGGGTGGACTGTGACTCCCCTGTACATCAACTGGTGCGCCGGGTACCGCCTGGATTCTTCTGCGGAAGGGTACTATGATGTTCATTTCCAGACACTTAAGCTTCTGCGCCCTGGGAAATGGTCCCTTCCCTCTCGAAACGCTCTGTGCCACGTTTTTGATGGCAAACCAATGAGTGACACTGGGCATTCGCGGTGGCACGTGGGCCAGCGCAATCAGTAGCCTGTGAGGGATCCATAGTCAAGCGGCCAGAGCAGCTGCTCTCCACTTCTTCCAAAGGGCCAGCTGTTACGCCGATGCAATCGTATTTATGATGAAGTAGGTTTTGGCTGCCGTCTTCCAGATTGGCAATCTGTCTAGTATGCGTGTTCCTCTGTGCTACTGTTTCATCTTGAATACTAGCCACCACGGGCGGCCCGAATTGTTGTTCGAGTAATTTCGCCGCAGAGATCACTTCTTCTTCAGATGCTGTTCGGGAGGATACCAGAATGTTGAAGTGCTGTCGCATCAAACGGGCCACCTCTGCGTCTGTGAATTCATGTTTCGCGTTGTGTTGTGGTTCGGAAATTGGAGGTGGTGTGGGCACAGCGCCCATGGATCGAGGCAAACGACTCCTACTCAACAGATTCTGGAGCACCAAGTGCAGCTTGCAGCCGAAGAAGAGCTTGCGATACCCTCTGTATGATGCTTGATGCTGACTGATCGCCTCAGAGGGCGAAGCACACGGCTGCGACAAATTGTAGGCCAAGTCTAGGCCATAAGACCCATCAAGGGACATGCCACAGTCCCCTACCATCTGAGAGGATACTTTGCTCTGAGGATCTGCCATTTGGTTTTGTAAAAGTTCCATGCGTAGCTCTCGGGGTGGCTATGTCGGCGGGACTGCTTGGGCAATCCGCCACACGGTACGCCGACTAGAACCACCCCTTAAGCCGTTCGCCGCAGATTCCACCTACAGTTGCTCATTTATTTCTCACTTTCGATCGTACTTAAGCCCCGAGAGCTGAAAGCGTGAAGCCAAGCGGGGAAGAGAACAGAGAAGTGCATGGGCAAGAGAGGAGAGCCGAATAGACTTAACTCTGGCAGCACTGACCTTGAGGCCTTGCAAAAGCTTCATACATCGTCTGTCTCATTGCTATTTCGGACATTCTAAAGAAATGATGAATTTGAATGTTTCCTTGACATGAACCATTGCATACAAAAGGGCCGCAGGATGAATCCTTTATTAGTTGGCCATACTTCTGCGACTATTGTACCTTATGCCATGAGGTAAACAGAACAATGTTATTTCAGAATATTTCGAATTCCCCTGAGCACGTTCGACCATTTATTCCCGCCGCTCGATGGGGCCTTCGTGGGGGCCCCATTGACTCAGCACATGCTTGATGCATGAAAATCGCGAAGTGTTGTGAGTTTATGCCAAAAGAACCCACCTTCAATTCTTTTTGGCGCTTTTTGGCCGCTGTAAGGATAAGGAAAAGGCCGTTCCACTACCTGATCGCACTTATTTTCTCTCCATCGAAGGATGTCCAGAGTATGTATTCCGTCTAGCGGTACTTCGTTTTACACAAATAGTACGGCACGCGTCTTTGGGTGTCCATTTGTGATTGAGGCCGGCCCGCGCTCCTGGGAGGCAGCTGCTGCCGCTCAAAGAGGCGAAGAAGACTGCTCCTCCTGCTACTTCGCCGCTCTTCCTAATGATGCCGTCGGCGACTTCAGCCAGGGCAGCAATCTCTAAAGCTGTCGCTGATGCTGTGCCCTGTGGAGCGAGCGTCTGCCAGGGCCTGGTGCAGGCCCAATCCTCTCAGCCCTCATGGGCTTGGTGTAAAACTCTGCCTGCTGGTCTCCCAGCTTCCTCTCCAGCATCTTTCCTCACCAAGGCTGCTGATGCACTACCAGGATCACAGTCCGATGATTCAAGGACACTTTGGCCGAAATCCCGTATCGGTCCTGCCCTCACTAATCGGTTGCACTGGGGTAGCGTGCTACATATCGCGCATTCGACTACGATTGCAGCGAGCAATCAGAAAAACACCGCTCGCCCTCTGGGTCCCAAACACGCCTCTGAACACGAGCACGAAGGGTCACTGGATAATGAGGAGCTCCTAGAGGCCGTGGACGCGGTTAGGAGAAGTGCAGACTCCGGCTCTCTCTATTTACTTGAATCTGTAAGCTGAGAGATATTGCCTAAGTGGAGCGTTACACTGTTCTAGCCAAAACCTTAATTTCTCATAGGATGCGTCCAATCTCAATCTGGTTTGCATGCAGCGACTCTCTAGGGTGCTGCCAGAGCATCCCGATGCTGCCACTATTAGGGAGCTCATAAGGAAGATGGAGCAGCTCAAGCAAGAGAAAGCCCGTGTATGTTTCATGATGATGCAGCAAACAATGCAACCACTGCCCTCTGCATAAGCAATTGCTCTCCCCTGGCCTCCTTGTGGCTTCCGTCAAGCTGGGCATCAAGCACGATTCTCCGCAGTGCGTTGTCGTTTCGCACAGCTCGCCATGTTCCGGCACCAAACTCCCAAGGAAATACGAAGCGAATATTTGCAAATGATGCTGACAGGACTATTCACTGGACTGGCTGCAGCAATCCATCCAATATTCTTCATCGTACGCAAAAAAACTAATGACCCATGTTCCGGCTTTCCTGTCTTACACGCAAGTAAAGCACAACAATGTGAATTGACTGGATACCTACCCTTTTACATCATTCTCCCTGCTACGTGTCTTTTGCGGTGGTCGTCTCAGGGCAGTGTATGCGGTCTCGTTCGAATGCGCCGTTCTAGGGTAGCTGAGGTGGACCGTGATTGTGAGAATGGGCTAAGGGGACAATCACAGATCCTCATAGTGGGCACTTGTAGACTTTACACTCTTTTGATGGCATGTTTGCTGTGTGTGGCGGATCGTGCATGGATTCAGCTGGAACCAAGAAGGTGGAAGAGATTAACCGGGAGATAAAAGAGATACGGGCCGATTTGAATTCCCTTCTCGATGGAATATCTGACATGGTAAGATGCTACTTTTCCTCGAGAATAGCTGTATCGCAGAGCTAGTAGCATTACAATGGCTAGCTTTGAAATCTTTAGCGTACTGTAGCAAACAAATTATCTGTCTCATGCATTGTGTCTGAACTTCCTCGTGTCCTAAGGTGAAGGCAGACCGAAGCTGACGACCATCTGCGTACCACTGAATGCAGATGAGCAAATTCTTCGCTGGCTAAACCCTACTGGACGCCTTAAAGTCTTTTCTGTTGTACAGATACCCATCAGTTGCTGGTATTTTAGCCTGGTGTTGGCCAAGGTTTGTTTCACTTGCACCTTTGCGCATGTGTTAGCGATACAACAGCCAGCGTACCGAAGCCTGTTTTTTGAATGACAAATATTGTGTCAATGAATGATCGCTCAATATCAGTTTAGGCAAAATTATAGTGTGCAAACATTATCTGATTTTTCCATAAAATCGTGTACCGTTGTCCACCGCACTGTGTACATACAGTTTTCCTGAGCTTTTAAGTCACCAAAGCTACGTTAGAATTGTGGTTATGAAAAGTCATTGTCCAACATACTACTAGAGGTTATATGTCTAAGTGATTCTACTGCGAGCAGTGCTTTCTCTTCCCAGTGGAGGCGTTCACTATGCCCGAGAGATTGCCGCCATGTGCAATAGGCAAGCAAACACACCCATCGTAACACACGGTTTCTAATAATTCCCCATTTATATTCACCAGCTTCTTCTGTTAGACATGGTGTGCGTGGGTGCACGAGGCCTTCCACACAGAGCGGTACAAAAGATGCGACGGAAAAGAATGATATCGAACCTCGGAACGACAGTTACGGCAAACAAGGGGAGGATGTGCCTTCCCCGGATGGTCTATGCAGGAAGCAGGATGCCTATCTATGCGGTAGGATGCGTGAGCCAAAAATAAAAAATCGCCACTTGACGGAAGAGCTGTAGACAGCAAAGACATTGCCAACTTTTTGAGCGTTATTGCTGCATTAGTAAGGGAGCTCGAATGCAGCAACGATAATATTCAGCAACATGTTTCTAAGATGCGAGGTGAACTTAACTGCAATGCGTGTCTGCAAAGACATAATACAGCCTAATTTGCTTCAGCACATACGGCTTCACTTGAACGAGCTCTGCGCCTCGAGGACCTGTGGATGCGCAGCTACCCCGTTGAGTGTGTTGTAGCTGTCGGCGTGCTATTGGTACTCGGTTGCCTTTACTCTTCTATGATGTGCTGAGCCACGGATGCACAGAGTCTCTGATTTGACATTGGATCTCCTATGCAATTGATGAGTTCATGAAATTGTGAAGAGTACATCCTGCATTCAGAGCGCGGCCTCTGGACACCCGTTGAGAATGAAACGGGCCAGGCTGCACAAACACTTAATTTTACATTGATTACATGTAAATAAGAATTACTACACAGCTGACTACAGGGTTTCCCCACATCTTGTATAGTACATACTCTAAAGTAGTATCGGCATGATACAAGAAAAAGCAATGTTTTGTGCTTGTTCGGTGGATGCTATGTGCACCTGGCTCTGAATGCGTGGAGTGCTTAGAGCGTGCAGTTACGGTCGTTGTAGCTCTCCCTTTAGCCCCATGTCGGTAACTGTGAGGATTGCTTCCAAGGGAGAGAGGGAGCCTTTTGAGAGGGAATACGCAATAACTTTCTACCACTTTATATTATGTCTCGAGGTAGGGGCCTCCCGACAAATATTTAAAAAAGCGAAGCTTTTCCGAGTTTGTTCCAAAATACTCCGCTTTAACCAAGGCAATTTCCATTTTGCTTATATACTAGAGCGATGCGATTGTCCGTAGTCCTGTTGCATGATCACCCGTCATTAGCAAAACTCAGCACAACTAGGCCCGCCAGTACAGTGTAACACGCTCGATGGCACCACGCTGTGCTGTGGTGACGACCAAAGGTGCAAAAAAAGTCACACAGGGAGTCTCTAAGCTGCTAGAAATTTTAATGGTCAAAGGTGTGGGTAATTCAGCAATTTTACAATTCGCTCGGTAGGCCCCCTCGCAGAAGCGTTATCGCTGCTCCCAACATGATCTAGTGAATATAAAGCTGCTGCCAGAAAAAGGAATATGAGCTGGAATGCCTTTCGAATCGATGTGGTGGTGTGTATTGCCCCTTTGTAATCCATTAAACCCATATGCCAACTCCCATTCCGTGATTTTTATCTTGGGTAGCGGCGAACGAGGAATGAATCGGTAGAAGCTCTTAAATTCAAGATCTCGTCCTTCTATGTTGATAGCAGAATGCAGACCTTGTTGCTTCCTGTCTTCAAAAAACATGTGTTGAGACAAAACAAATTTGTTAGTGTGATGACCATTCCAGCTTCCTCTATGTTGTGGCACTCAGTTCCGGAAAGCGAGAAAATGACAAAGCGTAATCATTAGCTTGTTATTGGTACAGTCGCAGGCTAAACGACATGTACAATGTTTATTTTGTGAATAAAATACATTCGTGAACGGGGGACTGGGACTACATTCATTGCCCACATGTTCCTAGGACCGAGCCGGCATGGGCCTCACTGAGGTCCAATGTCCACGGATGTGGAACGGCATCAATTCGAAGTTTCAAGTGTTTTTTTGGTTTTATAGTGCAATATTTTAGATTAGAGTTGGCAGATGGAAGGACTGATTGAAACAATTCACAAGCTAACCTTGGACTCCGCCTACAAGCCCGTGCCGTGCAGTTTGGACCGTCATTGTTAGAGGCAAAAGTTTCACCTCAAAGCGGACGACAGCGTATTTCTGGAGATGCATAATGTTAGAACGAAGCTAGTTTGATGTAGTCTAATTGCACTTGACTTTCTACTGAGACATTAGACGCAAGGATGTTTAGACCACGGGGTCGTTTATGCATAGAGCGGAACTGAGGCGCCGCTGAGATCATGGATCACGAGGATGTTTCAAAGCTGCGACGCGCAGCGAAACGAAATGCCAATGAGGAGCTTATGGGGGATAGGGTTAGCGACGGAGATGCTGATGAAGAAGGGGTTGTCCAGGAGCCCAAAGGCGTGCAGCTCTTTGACTTTGATGCCTATGGAAGGAAGATCGGAAAGCAGAAGGTCGGGCTCCACCTGGTTCAAAAGATGCATCCCCTTAAAAGGCGCAAACATTTGCTCATAATGTGCTCTCTGGCTTGCTTTAGTGTTCAATTATCCTTCCCTGCAGTCTTGCTGAGTGCTTGGGACGATTCTCGGTCGTTAGGATGCTAGAATTTCCCTATTTAATTTCGTTTGCGATTTCAGTACGAAGCTACCTTTGGAAGCTCCACCGAAAGTAGCAGCAGCGAAAGTACCAGCAGCTCAGACAGCAGCAGCAGCGCGAGCAGCAGCACCAGCGAGAGTTCCGGCAGCTTTGAATTTAACGATGAAGATTTTGCAGAGATTGGCCGCGTATGCCTCCGTTATAAATGCACCTCATTTTAGTTAGACTGAACACATAAGGTCTAGGTCGTATTCGGGTTTCTCTTGGCTCGAGTGTTAATTTGACTCAGATTTTGTCGGCACAGGCTTGCAAACTTTTAGTAGTACAATGCCTCTGGCAGGTTGATCATTGCTTCCCAGTCCACCTCAGCCAATTTCCATAGAAGTAGTGGACCGTTAAGATTCTATTTTTATTTGTATTCAGCTGCGAAGAGACAGAATGCCAAAGGCACTCGACCCAATGGATCGCCGGCGGATGTGGGAATCCTCGTTCTTCATCAACTCCTTTATGAACCTCGAAAATAAGGATCAGTACTTCTTCTACTCTATCACTTTTGGCCATGTCATCAAGTAAGAAAGATTTTGCCGGAATATTTTACTAAATCGTACCATATAGTCTTTCCCAAACCATTCAGGTCTACCACTGCCTATTCCAAAACTTTACAGTTATATCTAAAACAGCTTACAATATACAGAATGTTGGCTTCTAAATCCTTTGAAGTGCGTCTCATTCGTATTCCATGCTTTCAGGAAAAGAGAGATTCGTGGCTCTCTACGGCGCCGCTTCTTGTTTACTCCGGGCTATAGATTAGGTCCAGGAGAGTATCGTTCATTAGCTGCACCCCTAGTGGTTTGGCCCCTGAAGGTCTTTTTGCTGCCTTATAATCAGCTACACAACTTTTGCATTACGGTGGAGCAGTGGAAGATTAGTGACTTCTCTTTCAATAGCCTTTATGCATCAGCCCGTCTTACTCTTAAGGAAATAATAGACTTAGAGCCAGAGTTCCAGCTCCTTTTGAAGCGCAAGCTCCCAGGTCGCAAACGCAGCTACGAAGTTCACAAGATGCGGGTGAGACTAGCCAAAATAGTGTCTTTAGACGCAGTGGTGCAGGGCCATTCTTAAGTGCGTGCATAGACAGAGGATCTGCGTTTTACGAGGTAAAAGGAAGTTTTTGCCGTAAAAGGTGAGGTGATTTCTTCGTATGTTTCTTTTGCTTGTGAGCTTGCTTTCAGGTATCTCTCCAATTAAACGAAGTTTTTGACATTGACATGGTGTTCGACAGCTGGTGGTTTCTTCCGGACAAAACGATGCCTAATAAGCTCAGGATACATCCGAAAACATTGTCACTGAACGTTCCAGTTCAAGGAAGGTGCTACACTACACCAAATTAGAAATATTATCCTGTTTCATAACTATTACGGAAGTGTCCTTTAGGAGACAGCTGCAGTTTCAATCAGCTGACTCTGGAGAGAGCTAGATTACCTGAAACCTATCGATCTCCTGTGGTTTTGGGCTAGCATCTCATTATCAGCTGAAAGGGTTGTGTGCGGCGTGCATAGGTCTCAACGACGTGCGAACACTACAACACGAATTAGCAAGAGCAATTACTGGTCATTTGCTGGATTCTTCTCGTTTCGTGGCACACTGCCCTCCCTTGGTAACCAGTATATCGTAGTATCGGTGAGGCATTGGCGAAAACGATAAAATGAAATGTCCGACCGGTTCCACAGTAGTAGCGGTTTCTCTTTACGACTACAGAAGACGTGATCCTGGTGATAATAGTTCTGTGAAGCAACGCCTATAGTGGCCTGTGCTCAACGAAACTCTTTTCTTTGCGTAGGTTGCTTGCCAATTTGAAAGCCGTTGGCTAAGGCCACCCCTCCAGTTGGGGGTCTGCATTCTGTCGTTAAAGTCTGTCACAACATATCCCCTTTTCAGGTATGCTACCTGCACGCTGTTCTACCTCAAGCCGTGAATGCTAGGCTCCATGGATATATCCTTGTTTACTACTCACTCGGTTCATGCCACGTAGCACGTTTGAGTTGCTGCTTTGGCGACTCACAAAGAGGATTTCAGAGGTCTGCGTGAAAGACCGCTTGGAACGATTTGTTTCTGCTGCGCACAGAGGGGTCGTCAAGAAGCTTACAACAAACCCACGGAAGTTTCAGCAGGGCGAGATTATCGGCAATATTCGGTGCTTCATTCGTTCAGTGGGAATTTTGGGGCACGAAGATGTGCCTTTCCGACCCATGCAGACAGTTTCAGGCACCGCGTTGGTGACGCAACTCAACTTAAAAGAGCAATACCTTGTAGTGAGGTGAGCACTTCAGCTTCTAGCTTGTGCCTGATGACTCAGTATGCACTGAGCTCGAGCAAGAATGGCTGCACGGCATTCAGGTCCGCTTGATGCTTGTTTTTGTGCACTACTTTAGAGTTTTCAAATGCGACAATCTCCCAGTCGCAAACGCTGACTCTTTCAGCTCCAACCCAATGGTCAAGGTACGCAGGTATTTTTCTAGTAGTGCGATTTGGGACATTGCCCGGCCAGAAATTAGTGTATCCACTCATGAATTAAGCTGGGACAACTGTACCACCGCAAGTGTTTTACAAGCCTTCCTCTGGTGTTCATGCGTATTGACGCCATTGTTCAGGTTAAGTGGGATGGAATGGTTAATTCTGGAGCACCACGAGAAAACACTCTTCGCCCGGTTTTCAACCAGAGTTTTTACTTCCCAGTGCGACTCTTAGATCCAAGAGAGAGGACCAAGGTCTTGTTCAGAAAAGTAAGCTGCCCGTGTCATACCTCTAGCGTACACAAATGTTTTTGAGCCAAGAACTGCTGGATTGGGGCAATGGCTTCCTTAACTTTTGGACTCTGCGCCGCAGTATGTCTCAACATTATATTTCTGCGTTTCGGTGCAGTATACATTACCTCTAGATTTGTTCACCAAGGGCGCATTGTCCTTTGAAGTCTGGGATTCAGACGATACAACTTCTGATTTTCTTGGAGGGACAGATATAAGCCTTCACCTTCTCTGGAAAGAAGGCCAACGCGAAACAAGAAGCCTGGCAGTGGTAATACTATTTTGACAATATTTCTTTAGTTTAAAGGGTTGCACACTGACTTCATTTCATATCTCGCTCGCGGGGAACTTTCTTCTCCCGTGAAATACCTGTGAAGAGTTCCATATAGCAGTCTGCAATTTCGTGTGCTGCTGGCTCAGGGAGGTGAGGAATCGGACGAAAAGACTCGCCTTCCTGATGGTAGACCAGCAGAATTTGCCAACAGGGATGGATCCGATTATTCAGGATTCGGCGATACTGCACTTGGGGAGGAGGAGAGAGTTGTGGTTCCCCCATACGAGTGGCCATATGAAACGCTGGTCCTTAAAAGAGTTCTTGGTGAGCATTACAGGCTGAAGTGCATTTCGACCACGCAGGATACACCAACTTTTAAACACTTTCGTCTAATGTAACTGTCTAGCTTCGAACGAATTATTCTCTTGCTGTTTGTAGAACTCAAAGGGTCCACATTGCCGCAGCCTAGCGGCGAAAGAAGTTTGCTCTGGTGCGAGGTGTTTTTCATCCCTCCGATGCCTGAAGATGTTGAAATGCCTCCGCAGCCCGTAGTAAGGCCTTCAGACAATTCCTTCAATCGTGAATCGCTTCGGAAATTCATTTGGACCGCGGAAGCTCTCTGTGCAGCTGGCTCAAATTGCCATCCAGATATCCTATGAGTTTGCTCTCCTATTGGTGAAGGCGCTTCGAGGGTTCTGGTTTTGTTCTATCCCCAGGTGAAAAACTCTAATGATATTTGGATGCAAGTGGAACGCCGCTGGAACAAAGATTTCCGGCGGTGGCAGAAGATGTACTTGCAATGGTTCCCAGAGGCTCCAAAGGAAAGGAGATTCGTGACTGTTGCCGAACACTCGCAAAGCCGTTTAATCTTTCCTCTTCCCTCTTTCGTAGTGCCAATCGCCGTGCCTGCGCAGCTTGCTGTGGAGGGAGAGCTGTTGCACTGGCTAAGTAACATTGCATACCTGTTCTCGCCGAAGCAGTTGAGGGAAGGGGAGTTTCCGAGGTGGCAAAGCCCAGCCTCTTTCCTAACTACACGAAGGGGGGGCGTGAATGACCACGCCGTGCTTCTGTGTAGCTGCCTTCTCGGACTGGAGTACGACGCGTATGTCTGCAAGGGTAAGGCAAATGCTGTGCATTGCACTGGTATGCTCATGCTTGTGAAGGGGTCCTGGCTGATGCTGCTTCTGCGCTGGCAGCCGTGTGTACCGTGTCATGAAAGCTGCTGCGACTTCATCAATTCTCTCTGGCTCCTCTGAGCGTCCGGGCCTTTTGATCGGATGAGTCTATGCATGCCGCGGCATTTGCTACTAATAATATGAGGCAGTTCGGCTCAGTTGTGAGTAGTTGGTCCTCTGCGCATGCTGGCCAGGCACGGTAGATGGATGCACCACTGATCACGCGTGGGTCATGACCCGCCACGCTGGTGGATGGATCATGTTCTGGGAACCAACTAATCGAAAGAGACTCTGCCTCCCTTGTCGGTAAATTAAACAGATTGAACAAGGAGCGTAAACACACTTCGCCGTCGACCGTCAAGCCTGTACAAATTAACTCATCATACTTTAGCAATGAGCTTCTACATGCAACTTGTTTCCGTGAAGAGCATCGCATTGCTGTGCCTGTTTCACCCCAGATGGGGGTATCCACCACAAGGGCCACCGGAGACGTTCAAGCCTAAGGTAGGCATTATCGAGAATTCCGGTGGCTTGGGATTAATGCTTTTTCCGTGTACTTATTTGTTAGATTGGAGTTCCCAAAATGAATGCCATTTTTATTCGTGTGCCACTGTGTATTTTGTTTGCATTGCAGGAGTCCGTCGAAGAGGCCGCAGAGAAGTACTGGGAAGGAACGTACCTCGAAGAATGGTTTGCATGGATTGAGGTGTGTTGCCAGACGCTTGAGGCGCTTTCTGTTTTGGCGGTGCCAGTCAAGCAGCGCGGTCGACTTGATGACCCCTAACTGTGTGCAGAACCTGTTCTGCTCACCTGTTTTTTCATTTTTTGCCTTCATGCACATACATGCTTCCATAGCTGTATCCTGGAGTATTTCAAGTGTTTTGAAGCAGCTCCCATTTCATTTGCGGATTTATCGATATGGGGCTCTGTGGACTGTACAGTGCCAAGCAGCGGCTGCAGCCGATGCAGCTCGCATGGCGGCTGAAGGGGCAACTATCCCCGACACCGAAATTTGGGGAGAAGACGCAGCCCCAGATGAGACACTAGACCCCGAGGCGGTGGTAATGGAAGAGGGAGGAATCCTTGGAGAGGCGAAAGGCCCTTCAAAAACAAAGCGGGTAGTGCAAAAGGTCGACAAGGCAGAGATGAGAAAGATCATGCAGGAGCAGCTTGACAAGCTTCCCATTACACCGTTTAAGGTATGCTGTATGTGCTGCACCATTCATTGGAAATGACAAAATAATCTCGGGCGCAAGAGCGCTACGTGCAGAGTTGGGCAAGCAATCAGTTGGGAGAAAAGCATATTGGCCGCGTGCGCGTTGCATCTCTCTGCTGGATTGCAGACATAAGCCATGAAGTTTCGTAGTGTGGATTTTTTGCTTGGCGAATATGTCACTGCCTGCTTATTGACTTGCTGCACGGCTTGACCAAATCGTTCCCTTATGAAAATCCAATTCTATTCATGTGCTCACAGGATCTATTAATGCCCGATTCCACGCTCTCCTACGTACCCTACAGTTCCATTGAGGTAGTATTCAATAACTACCAGCTTTGGGGCAACCTACAAAACTTGCATCCCGCCTGCATCACTTATGACTTTGAGGACCTATGGAAATGGCGGCCCCTGCTCACAGAACCTGCTGATCCCATCGAAACGGATATCATTATCGCTACCCCAATTCGCGACAAAAAATGGTGCGTCTCTGCACTTATTCGGAGGTATACCGTACAAACATGTTGCTTTCTTCCAGGATATGTGGATGACTGTTGCCAGTGTTTCCCCTAGATCGTCAAGCATGCCTCTGTGTAGCAACCAGAGTAGCTTGAGGGCTAGATAATGAGGTAGTGCGCGGACTTGTAGTACGCAGTCACGGCTGGCACTGTTATGTTTTGGTCTGTTTTCAGCCAACTGCTTGCTGACGACCTCGTAGGAAACGTGGTGGAGCACATCCGCATGCAGCGCATTAAGAACGGAAACGACGTTTCATTTGAGCATCGAGACGACATGTTGTCCAAGCTTATTCTATATCTTGATCTTTTGGAATTCAGGTGCCCTTTGTTGCAACGATTCCCCCCCCATCATCCATTTAAGCACATTAGTTTTGTTTCTGAATGTTCCAGTATAGAGTTCTTGCACGCTGAATCTCCTGGTTCAGAATTAATCAGTCTGGCTTTGAGTACGATCGAGGTTTCTCCCTGCGCAGAGGGTTCTTGTCGATGTGTTGCCACAGACTTCATCTCGACGAAGCGCACAACCCGGGGCCGCCTCCCAATCATGTTGGATGGTCAAGCTTTCCAGAAGAAATGGCAGATGTAGACGCATCCGCTAAGACCGACTATGAGTTTTTTGATGCAATGCAAGCCTCCAATGTACCAAACTTTGAGGAAGGCATGGCACCCGATCCCACTATTCAGGGGGTGAGTCGTGTGTCTGTTGTCGGTGGAACATTATTGAAATACGCGCTCTCAGCAACGACGCTTCCCTCCCGTGTCTGACATTTTCCGTGCATACCAGTGTGCGCGCACGCTTTGCATTGCTAGGTCCGTGAAAAGGTTGTTTTCTCTGCCTTGCCTTTGTGCAGGCTTTGCAAATGATGGGCGAGGGGCATAGCCAGTCACAGGGGTTCTTTGAAACCAATCCACCTCCGGGAGAGTTTTACGATCCGTTCGCCGCAACTGGCGAGGGGGTTTACGTTGCACCTTATGTAAGATCTCTTTCCCCAGTCAACGCCTTAGCCATTAGGCACTAAACGACACGATAAACTCTTCGTTTCCATGCGGCGGCGCCTCTCGGTGCATACTTGTGTCTCTCCTTGTAGCTGACTTCTTTGTGCACAGGAGAGGCAGCCAATGAACAACGCCTGCAAGGCTGAATCTTTGTTGGCTGTGTGTTTGTCGTTCGCGAATCGTTGCAGGATGCCGCGAAGCTGGGAGGGCAGCAAGGCGGCTACTTGCACCTGCAGTCCCCAGCCACTCCTTCGGGTCCTCCGGCATATCAAGCTCCACTCAATCCTGTGGATGCTGCTGCTGCTGCCATGGTCGACTATCTCACTGAACAGCGCCGAAAAGACCAGGAGGATGAAAAATTGATGAAGGGGTATATGGCCGGGGGAGGCGGTTCCAGTTGGATGAATCTGATGAGGAGGGGCAACGAGGACAACATTGCGCCCTCCGGCCTTCAATTTAGGCAGGCGCCTCGAAACGCTGCCGAGCCCCCTTCCCGCTCCTGTAGCATCAAGTCCTTCAAAGCCTGCGAGCATGAAGCTGGGGGGGAGGGGGGGTCGCAGCTCAGCGATGCAAACCGCAGTGGGGTTGCTGCTGCGGGCAGCCGAGCGCGCAGGATACGGAAGCGCGACAGACTTAAACGGCTGCAAACCATGTTGCAGAAAGCAGCCTCAGATGGATTCCGCTTGTTGCAAGGGACCAAGAAGCAGCAACGGGAAGGAACGGACCTAGCAGAGAGTCGGTCATTCTATGCTGGGGCCACGGCAGCAGCGGCGGTCGTTACTAGCAGCAAGGGCTGCAGCGCCGATGCTATGCCACCCTCCACACCGCCGCTAGTGCCCAATGCATCCATTCCTACTGGACGTCCCAAGGGGAACACAATTCAGGGAGGTGTTGTCGTAGAGGATATGACCGGCCCAGACACCTCGACTCAGTTGATGCAGAGACTGGCCGAAGGTTCACAATTGCTGGCTGAAGAACTCAATGAGCACATCCGCAACCTGGGGTCATCGATGCCTTCTCCCAGAAAAAGCCTCGTTGCCTCGCAAATAAAGCGCCGTGCGTTGGGACCTTGGCGTCGAGCCGTTGAAGCAGTGCGGAAGCACCGCCAAGAAAAGAAGCGCCAGCCCAGCAGCCACGGACGTGCAGCAGGCCTGAATGGAGGGGTCGGCTCTCGCGTTTGCGCAGGAGGGAGTTACACTGGAAGTCCTCGTGATTCTTTAGTCCCTGCCTCTAGTGAACCCTCGGACCAGCGGAAGCGCGCACACCTTCGTCTCAAGGAAGAACTGAGGCGTCGGGTGTATGAGCAGATGGAAGCGCGCGCTGCTGCTCACTGGGTCGATGAGGGCGTCGTTTGTGCCGAAAAGAACGTAAGATCGCCCGACGACGAGGAGACACAGGGTCTGATGCGCATATTCAAAGCAGGCTTCGACAGCAATCCCCCCTCGAGCCATGGCTCGTACGAGACGGCCTCCGAATATGCATCTTCCGAGTCAGCCCCTACGGAAGCGTATGTCTCTCCTAGCAACAGCTCCAGCTGCAGCAGCCGCACTTCCAGCACCAGCGGTGCAAGCAGCCTTGACGATCGAGGAGGTGATGACTTCCTGCGGTGCATGGAAACCATAGAGCGGCCAAGTGTTTTTTCGCCGGTGGGTGTCTTCAGCAGAGACCGCCATAGCAGAGACAGTAGTATCGCCACTGCAGAAGCAAGCTGTGTTTATGCCGACGCGGCAACAACTCGAAATACATCTACGGATACAGCTGGCAGTGGCGTAGAGGCTGCCCTTTCCTCATCGGATGGAATGGGCCGGAAGAGCAAGGTCAATTCTGGATTCAAGTGGGTGGCCGCATATGAAACGGAGCAAAAGGAGACTCGAGCAGGAGCGGCTCGACACCGGCGGCATCGCGACGTTGTCCTCTCTGTGGCCACACCCGAGGAGAGTTTGCAGCAACAAATGAAGCTTTATGAGCGGCCTCAGCTGTCAGCCCCTGATTCTTCTGGCGTGGCTTCGTTGGACGAGTCTGCAGAGGAGCAGCAAAGAAGCGTGCATAGCTCCTCGGCGAAATTCGACTTGGAGGCGAATCGTGCGCAGTCCTTCATCAGCGAAAAGGGGACCTTGGATTCTCTTCCAGAAAGCGATTGCTGCGAGCGGTCTGTAGCTGATGAACGTGCATATGAACTGCCATGGCTGGTGTCTCCCCCTGTAAGCACGCTGAAGAGACGCATGCGGCGCAAATATGGTGACAGCAGCAGCAAGGCAGCCAGCAGTTGTGAGTCCATTGCTGCTCTTATCGAATCTTTCGCGCTGCCCAAGAAGGCAGCGCCATCAGCCTTTGCGAACAAACAGCTGAACGATAAAGCGCGGGTGTTCCCAGATGAGGCCGATACTGCGCCTTCACCTGTCGAAGCAGAAGGTCCCTCTGTTTTGACTCAGAAAGATGCCGAAGAGGGACCCGACGCAGCATCCCTGATGGCGACCGGAAATTCGAAGAATGGAATCTCTGAGCGGATGCAGCAAGTCTACGCGTCTTGTTTGCAGCGAGCCAAGAACTCCTTGCCCTCCGGAAAGGCGTACTGTAGGGCGTTGAGCCTTAGCGCACCGGCTTTTAAGCGCTCGATTACGTTGCCCAAGGCTGGTGCCGATTCTTCTCAGTGCTCGGCCGCGTCCCTTGTAGGCGCTGCTGCCATCCCTAGGGCAGAAGCAACCCGTTCCGAGCGTGAAGGCAGCAACTTCAGCAGCAGCAGTTCTGTGACGCTTGAAAATGCTGGAAGCGACGCCACCGCGAGTACTCCCATGGATCCCGTGTCAACAGGTGCAACTGCTGTCTCAGCACTCTCTGTTGCGGCTACTTCGTCTGCTCCGGCTGCCCCTCACTCCAGCGCCACTGAGGGAGTGCCTGCCCCCAGTTCGCTCCGGGCCACGGGTGCAGCACCTACAAGAAGAGGGCCTCTTTTTACAGCGTGCAAAGACCATGAAATGATGCTCGACATCGACTACGATCAAGTCCGCCAGAATTGGGGAGGCCCCCAGAGCTTCGCTTCAGGCCCGCCGGTACGTGTGGAGGCCACCTGAGCGCGCTTGCTGCCAGCGTCCACGGTGGCATCATTCCGAAACCCTTGGTACTTGCCCTTTTCGCTGTTTGCCTGCATTTGCCACGAGGTGGCGCGACTTTCAGCGTCTCTTCACCGAATGCGTGCGTTTTTCCCTTCTCCCGCGTTTTTTTGTCGATTGAAAAAAGCATCCGTGTGCTGCAAACCTGGAAAACTTGGATTTTTACCGAGAAATGTGCTTTGCCCCATCTTGTGATGCTGATTGGGGCTTGTTTCTCAGCCTTCACCCGAAGGAATGATATACAATCCGCTAACGGGGACGAACGAATACGACTATGCGGTGACACGTACAGGTGGAAGAGTACGCTAGCTCACACTTCTCAAACGATTGGGTGGCTCCGACATAGGGTGGAAGTTGCATCTAGCACCAACGGGGTCGTAGCACATACACTATGCTGGCACATGAATATGCCACGTGGTGAAACAGCTATATTATTGCGGTCTAGGGTCTTCAGGGCTTGGATTGTGTGTGCCTGTGCGCCTGTGTATGAATGCTCCTGTGTCTGTGTATGTACCTGTGTGCCTGTGTATGTATGTGTGTAGGTGCCTGTGTTTGTATGTGCCCGTGTGTCTATTTCTCTGCGTGGATGTGTATGTACAGCCCTACGGCAACATGCCCTTCGGCGCTACTCTGCAGGTGGCCGGGCCTGTTAACGCCATTCCGTTAAATCAAGGTACGCTGTTGTGGCTCCACTTGGATAATACGTGTAAGTGCTGCAAAGAACGAACGTACTTGCCCAGCTAATGTCGTTTTGTGGGCTTGCCCGATAGACCGCAATTAGGAGCACCCCGTTAGGATGGTCATCCTTGGAAGCTTCTCAGGACTGTCTAGAGTTTCGGTGTTAGATCCTCGCGCTTTCGTCTGCTGAGAGGGCATCCGGGTCTTGTTCCTTTTGCATTTTGAGGCGGCGTGAAGGCATCCGGCTTTTTCTGCGAACGCTCGTGTGTTTTCAGGGAGAGTTGAAAGTGGCCACAGGGAAGGCGCCTTTCGCGTGAATCCAAGCACGGGCCAGAAGGAGTTTGTTGATGGCGGAGGTACTTTTCCCTTTGCCCTTCTTTTCTGTCTCGTTTGGTGCGCCGTGATGTGCGTGCTGCGTTTTTCTGGATACCCTCTATTGGCTCAAGCGTCTGTGTGTTGGCGTTTGTGCACTGCGAACAGGCCAGGACCGCGCAAGAATGTTTGGTGCAACTGATTTCATCGATTCTGGTGCTTCTGCCCGCCCGAATTTCAAGGCAGACGGGCGTCCTGAGGGCTTCAACATGGCTTACGCAAGGCAAAAATACGAAGCTGGCGTCCCAGCAGGTACTTTCCTCCCAGTCATCTAGCAATCGGGGGGCTCTGCATCTCGCTGGGGCTGTCCTCACCCTGGGAATGCATGCATGACGCATAGACGTCATTTTCGCACGTTGGACACCATAAACCGTGTTCTCTGACTCAGGGACAGAGCCGGTGATGGCGGGAGGCCGGATGGATGTCAACTACGCACAGGAACTTGATCAAGGGTTTCAGGGGCTAGATCCATATGGGGAGCTCCTTGAGCCTCCTAAGGTCCTCCCCAAGGAGTACGTGGAATTCGATGGGGGTGTGGACCTCGCACGGATGGGCTTGGCAACCGGAGGCCAAAGGAGTAAAGTCATCAGAAAGAAAGAGCCTACAGATGTGTCTGCCTTGCAAGAACCAGACGATGGCTCGGGGCCCACAGAGGCGAGTTTCTGCAAATGCATTCCTTGGTTTGCTCATGCAAGCCCTTGGAGAGCCACGATGCCACCAGAGGAGTCACTGACTGGTTCTGTGTGGGGACGTTCTTGAATTCTGCACGGATTTATTTCAGTTGGGTCTTGTGAACGAAATTGTCTTCCAAAAGGCACGACTTGCATGCAGCTTTGTGCCTCTACATGGAGAGTGCTACACAGGGGCAATCTAGTGTTTTGCCTTCTGATGTATGCAGCAGGAACCGCGTGTCCCGACGGAATGGAGAATGCCAGTGTCTAGCGGAACCTACGCCGCCGAACAGGTTGCCAAATGGAATTGGTATTACCGCATGGTATGAATTCTAATGTAGCGTCCACGTATTCACACTCTAGGAGGCATGCGGGCAGCTTCAGCTAGGCATTCAATTCACTATCCTCACTGCCCTTCTGCAACATTTCATTTACGTGTGCTCTCACCTGTTACTGCAGGAACAAGTGTATTTCTTGTGGCAGCAGAATGTCTTCCCAGTAAAACCGAATCATGTGTTTTGTGGCTTTCCAATCCACCTAGCGACGGCAGGTGAGGCCCCTTCTGCCCGAATGAGCTTTTACCTGGTCCTGCATAATTATAGCATAATTCAACCGAACAGGCCTACTGGATGCGTGCGTCACACTTTTGTGTTGTTGGAAATTTGCTCTACAGATACCACGGAAATTCGGAGCTACTTGGGGGGTGCCAGGCGTTTTCGCCGCTTGCTGGACATGCCAGTCGAAAACATTTCCTACGTGGTGACTGGCAAGTGCTTCCCGTTAATGGGGGGTGTCATCAGCACATGGCTCTTTTTCGGTGCTCAAGTACCCCTGGCGGTAAGGCCTACCGGTTTCTGTTGTTGCACAAAGTACAACAGTCTGACGGGCCGTGATTTGTGCTTCACTGAGGGTCTTTGAGCCACCGACGTAGAAGGCTACCTTAATTCGCCCAATTCCATTGCGTCCTCTTTCAAGCTGCCGCTGGCTATGTATGCCTCATAGCAACACCTCTGCTTTGTCTTTCTGGTGTGCTTTTTTTCTTTCTTTCCAGTCCGCGCAAGAACGAAAGAGCCACATGAAACGTATAAAGAAACCTCCTCACACAAAACAAAGGAAGAATCCTGCAGTGGAAGCCGAAGACGGAGGCCAGGTGGCGGCTGCGAGAGCTCAGGCTCCTGGCTAGGGCATGGTACAAAACCTGTAAATCGCTTAGCCCGAGTAACGACCGGGCGCCTAGTATATGTGCAGCCGTAAAAAGGTGCAGGATGTCGGGGCTACGACACAATTGCCTGCTGACTCGCGATTTTTTTAAAAAAAACTTTTTCGCTTCGTGCTTCGTATGCGCGAGTTCCGAAAGCCTTACATAGAAGTGTACATGATAACTGGCGCTTTTGTTTATCGAAATTTCGGGACACCTAGCCTATTTTTGTAAGGTTCGTATGTAACAACGGCAGGTGGTGCAGGGGTCTTGCTTGAGAACACGCCCCACACGTGCAAGGTCTCTTCGTCTGGGAGTTTGCCGTAGACAGGCTCTGATGTAAGGGTGTAGGGGAGTACTCGGCTTTATTGATGCTGTGGCCGCTCTAATGAATTAGTCTTGAGGTTAAAATCAATTGCCTTCCATCGCCATCGAGAGGGTTATTCAAGGATGCCTGGCTCACATCCAGGCTCTCAAAAATTGTGTATGGCGACTTGGTGTCCGGCACAGCAGGAAGCAGGCAGGCAAGACGGCAAATGCAAAGTGGTAGCTCGTATATACTACCAACTATGCTTATGGATTTTTGAATAGGATCTTGAAGTATTCTATAGACATAATGGGACGTTTCCTTGGTTGTAGGAGGCAGCATTCCCCAACTGAATCAGCTACGCCTACCCAAGTTCACCACGTTTGCTAGTGCGCCGAAAAACAATAACGCGAGAAACTGAGGGAAAGCCTGCACGTAAGCTGAGGAGCGAATCAAATCTGCTCAGCGACTGGACGCCCTGCAGCGCCTCCAGCTGGCTGAGGTCTGTTGCTCCTGCAACCTTTGCAGCCACTTTATCAGATTTGGTGGGAAGAGGCGGCAACCGTACAAAGCCTTCTCGGTAATACGGTCTTTTGCTCAAAGGCAAGAGATGCATACCACCAAATTCGCGAGCAGAATGATGTACGTCAAGAAGACTACTGTCTGAGTCAGCTTCGCAGTCACTGTCATTTCCAAAGGCATCTTTAGGTGCACCTTTTCCTCGGCTTGGCACATCTGGTAAAATAGATTTGAAGTTATTTGCTGGTTGCCATTCCACAGGATCCAGGGTACTGTCATCAGTCCTGGTTTTCCTCCTTTTGCGAATTCCCACACCGTCATTGTTTTCATCACTTGTGACTGCTGATGCAGCTTCGCGGGAATGCGTTTCTGAGGCTGGCGAAATAGAAGAACTGCCCCCTGCCTGCGCTTGGTCTTGACAAGCTTCATAGTCGACCCCAAGAGGCAGTAAATCCGCATCCGGGCAGTTTAGTCCCCAAGTCTCTAGTCTGCGGGAGAATTGAGCAACGCAGCGACACGTGCGGTACTAAGTATTTCATACAGACTCGAATTTGGCGAATGGAATAGCTGCACAAAGACGTGGAAACATATTGCTGCACCCAGCTACGTCGGTACAGCAAGCCAATAAATTTGATTATCTGGTTTCTTCCACATTCATCAAAATGAAGATGTAAAGGCGATGCGACGAATCAAAAGCACGGGTTGAAAACGAACAATACGCAAAAGAAGGGCTAAACAACAGTGAAAGCGCTCTTGACGTATCAAGGAGCACCAGACACAAGCTAAACAATACATAGGCTTACGGCCTTCCTACTAAGCCCCCCTCGGGGTGGCCAATAAGGATATATTCCTGCACCTGGCACGGGCAGCTGTGGTGCTGCTGGGGCATTGCACCGCCCAGTTCAAGAATGCTTCTACAACAGGCACAGCAGTTGCTGCGGGCAGGTGCGGTCCAATCGACATTAAACGGCATCCAACAGCAAATGACCATTTGGGGACAGTGTTGTTGCATCGCCAAGCGGCACCCAACAGCGGTGGGTGCCAGGTGTTGAGGGCACCACTGCAGCTCTTGGCGAGGCTCAGAAGCAATATATGTAAATTGAGAATTGCTCGGTGCTTCTCTGCTTGCAGCACTTTCGTTGACCATAGTACACTGCAAGTGTACGGCAGAGGTCAGTAGCCTGTTGTTTTCTACAAATGGGCCTGAGCTTCCCACATCGGCATTCGCATCATGTTTTTCTCCTATATTTCTGCGATGCTGTTTCTCTCGCTGTTGCAGACGTGAGTGCAACGCACAAGATTGCCCTTGCTGACGTTGCTGCTGCTGTTGGACCAGCGTAGTGCTCGTGGTCTGGGAACGTCCTTGGTGGAGCAGCTGCTGAATTCTCGGCATCAGGTGAGCGGCCAATGCCCCTGTGCCGGCTCCGCATTCTAAAATGCGAATAGGCCCTGTGGGATCCCAATTGCTGCAGCAGCTGTTGTCCGTACAAGTTTTTGCGATTTCTGATGCTCTGCAGCAGGAAGTGCCAGCTCGTCCAATCATCTCACTTCGAAGAGATTGTACTCTGCCTGCCAAATAAGATGCAAGATCAGCTACTAGCTCCTCCCTAAGTGACAGCATTTGGGGCAAAGCACATATGGTTTCTATTCGTTACAATCAAAATCGCATCCTCTTTCCATGCATTTACGAACTGTCTGCTGGTACAATGGGGAGAGCACACGGATAAAATGAATAGTAACAATGTGTGGCACGATATCAAGCGGGAAGTGGCATCCAGAACCCACTGCACACACTATCGGCAACGGCAAAGAAGAGCGCAAGAAAAAGCGAATATGCACCCCCAAGTAACCGAATGCCCAACGGACACCAGCGCTCATAAGAAGTAGGTGGATTAGATAATTTAGAACAAAGCTGGGAAGAAGCAGAGTAGGAAGGAAGAAGCACCATGCGCTATCTTACGTGGGGATGATGTAGATGGGGAAACTTCGATCGGCAGTGCAGAGATGCCACCAGCTTTCCTCAGATCCAATCTGCATCATACCAGCAAACAAAAGCATCCTAATGACTCAGTGTCGCAAAAAGTAGCGTGCAGGTGGCTCCTGTTAAGCATAGCTCTATCTTAGAGTGGTAGAACAGAAACGCTCCGTAGAGGAAAGGAATGCAACAATTCATTTCGAGACATTTTCATGTGCTCAGCATGATATCTGCAAAACCCATGAGTCTACGCGCCCACATCCGACGAATTCATAACTACCAGCTCTTTGAATAAAGCTCGCAGCACCGAAGCACTTGCAACCTTGCCCGTAGTGCCGACAGTAATGACTGTAGCTGCTACGTCAGGCGTTGACGCTTCGTGAATACGAAGCCTCCACTTCCACGAGATGCTATAACAGAGGCCGGTTTTTCTAAAATACTGAGTCGTTCTGTTGCTCTTTCCCTACTTCAGGCATAAAGATTCATCACTGATACTGCAGCAGGTTGTGAGACGCATAAGCCAACTTACCTTATGCTTTTCACTGTTTTCTGAAGCCATGGATACGTCACACTCAAGCAGATTCAAAAGCTCATTTTGGGAATAGAGTCGCAGCTCCGGCGGCTGCATACGCCGAAGTGCTGCCTTAAGGTGCGGGTGAAGCAAACATATTTCGCAGATGCACACATGACGAGTACTTTCCCCCTTATCTGTTGCATAATCCATTTGCTGCTGTAAGGTTCTTAAATACAGCACAAAGATCGATTATGACATCCTGTTTGATCTACTCCAGATGGCAGCTCTTGCACGAACATTACGCATTTTTTGCCCCAAGTCCTCCGCTTCAAACTCAACCCGCTGAATCCGCTTTCTAAGTAGGCCTCCCCCGCCAGATCACTTGCTGAGCTCGGAGAGCAGTCGTTGAACTCCAGGAGCATGCAGATCACCAGATATAAAACAGCATTTCTGACAACTGTGCTGCCCGTATTGATCATGGCGGAAAGGCTGCCTCCATCTCAGGCTGTGTACTCTATGGGAGTCCAAGGACACGTAGGAAAATCAAGGTGAGAAAAGGCACGAAGGCCTGATTGTACTGAATCATTAGGCAGCCCGGTCAAGAGGATGGCAAAGTGGGCCTCTAGCTGTTTGGACGTAAACTCAGAAGTCAATAGTGCTTGTAAAGAGTTATCATAGCTCAACTATTAAAATTGCCGCTATCTACGGAATTTGAGTACAGTGCGTTCAAATATTTTTCGGCGTGACAATGCACAGCATCGACGTGCGTCGTTCACAACCAAGGCTGATGTCCGGTGCTCGCAACAATAATTCTCGTGCTCGTAACAGCTTAATATGTTGAGGAATATGATGAGCGTATTCTTCTGAAGTTTGAGAATTCGTAATGCCCCTAATGTTATTATAGCTTTCCTATTGAGAAAATTACACCTTGGCTCATCGGACCGCACCGGATTAAGATGACAAGCAGCCTTGTCAATCAATTACAGTCATTTTGGGGCTTCAAATAAAGCGGAGGTTGTTCGCCTCCCAGAAAGACCACTCACAGTGATAATGTGCCATGCCTTCACCTAGTCTTCACACAATGAGGGGATAAGAACAATGTGCGGTGAATTCCACTTCCCACATTATGCAACATGTAAACAGCAGAGTTGCCGTACACCTTAGCTCTTCCTATCCCACAGACACATTAAAAGGCCTTCAGGGGCCTTATGGAGCTGGGTGGCAGGAGCAGTAGTAAATTCTTGACCAGAGTAAGTAGGGCTAGAGCGGCAGAGACAATGTGGATCCAGTCAGAAAAATGAATCGGGAATACGGGGGCTGCTGCGTCAAGTGATGATAAAGGTACAGACATCGTAGTGTGGTACGTCAGAGCGCTATCAGCAATAGTGGCGACTGCTACAGGAAACTATCGTCATTGTGCATTCAGCAGTGGTACGGCATGCAGGGCTTCACCAGTACCTCCGCTGCTGGTGCTGGTTATACAGCTGCTGCTGCTTCTTCTTCTGATAGTGCACTGCCGATTTTGGTCTAAGCAGCAGCTGACGCATTATTTATGGGCCGGACGGAGCCAATGACTTTTTTAGATTTTGCGAACTGAATCAAAAACTGAGAGTATTAACGAGTCACTCGATAAAATGTTTTGCAAATCCCAGAAGGTCGCGTCACGCACAACGCCACGCGATTTGACGTTCTGTTGCAGTGCCTTCCCGACACTCCCTGTACAAAGTAGTAAGCTGTTTTGAGTATTTTAGAAAGTTCCGTTTTGATGCTTCCCTACTCTGGCCGTACTTTCACTCTTCAGAGAGATTTCCCCCCCCAATAATACTTAAACTGAAGTGAATATTGCATGGAAGACAAAAAATGCACACTCCTGTACAGTCAATGTGGTCAATGGAAGTATCCCACGTCGTCCTCTCTGATCAATCCCGGGGCGGCTTCCCATTCAATAGTAAGCACTAAAACTATGAAAAACAGACGCGTTGATGAAGAATGCCTACAAAATAAATCCATTGGGATAGATAGCAGAATGTCGCCCAATGAGCATGCCCGTCTATCACCGATAGCACACGGTTAGGCCAGGGAGAAGTGCGCCACTTTCTCAAGTGTCATCGCCAGCCTTCGTGCACAGTATTTGGCAGCCCTCTGCGCTATATTTTTCATTGACGGTCGCTGCAGAACAACGCTCCCCATGTAGTCGTCCCCGTCGTTATTTTGGGCTTCCGATAAAACACCACCACTCCGTGAAGCATTCACAGCCCCTCTCGACCTCGTAGTCTCGCCAGTGAGAAAAAAGAGTACGGGGGTCATCCGCAGCTATGAGATATAGCCCACATGTATACAGCGGCCGCAACCACAAATACAGCGTTCAGTATGTGTATAAGGCGGCTCAGAAAAAGAGTCACGTTCCTGAAGAGGAAAGAAACATTGTAGCACATTGTAAAAGTACAGCAGCTCTTACTCGCAAAGCGTATCTGCTACTGAGCTGCTACACTGAAGGATTTGTGTAAGTAAATAGAGAGAAAACAGTTAAAAGAAAAGAATACACCCTCTTCTTTCGGAACACCACGATGGCTACTGCCCCCAGGGCGTTAGGAGAAATAATTATCTCACTCCGTATCATTAAGACTCCCACGATTATACCCCGCACCAAAAGACATTCCAAGGGTCATTCCGGCCAGATGGCCGACGAAATCTGCAAAAACATCAGATGCCTAACGGGAGAAATGCACAGATGCAAGTTTCTTGTGGCTTGCTACTGCGGTTGGCTTTTGTACGTGCCAACTCCTCTCTGTAATTGTACTCATGTACAAAGCTTTCAAAGCAGCTACATCGCAGTGAGTAAATTAATGCACCTGTAGGGGTGAGCACTGAGAAGACGAAGAAGATAAACAAAAACACCCTGAGCAAAACACAAATATCCCTCAACATTGACGCAAAGGTCCAATTTCTTGAGGCAACTCAACCCTGCACAGCTCTACAAAACAGCACCCCACTAAAAGAGAGGGCACATTGCGTACACAACTTGTGCGATGACGGGACGCCGATTTTCTACGCCTGGCCAAATTATTGCCAGTTGTGCAAGCTGCAAAGGCAAATACACAAACGCTGAGTGAAGCAACTGAAGGTGCACACCGATACGGTACACGCCTACAAATCTTTCCCTCGCGCGGCTCTTTGGATAAAGGGACGTTGTACTTTTACGTGCAAGTTTAATATTGGCTATAGCTGGGAGGGAATACTGTGACGTATCATGATCATACGTCAATTCCAATGAGGCCGAATATAGCTGTTGACGCCCCGACCTTCAGCTGCGGTTTAATGACACAAACTAAGACACCATCTGCTGTCCCAATCATCCAACCTCTGTGGTATTCAGCTTTACCGCAGCAACAAAGGCGTGGCCGGTTAGCTATGCGTGAAGGCATCATGATGAGTAATGTAGTAGGGGACACTGCATACCACGTTGCAGAAAAAAACGGCGTTGGATATCAAGTTTGCCAGAATGCCGCACACAAGATACGCAATGAGAATCCGAGGGGTGCCATATCTGCGGCACACATCAAATTTGAAGTGCCATCAGCTGCCTGAATTAAGTCTGTGACCTCCATTTAGCAGGAGGTACCGAAGGCAGAGCTAACAGTATCTCAGGAATGCTGTGCGACCTGTGTCAACCCATGGAACGAATTTGGGCACAGCAGCAGCAGCATCGTGCAGAACAAGGTGCAGCCCACTTTGCTTCCTGCACCGCTCCTACACGAATTTGCATGTAGGCGTTGACCTAAAGCTCACAGCAACAAAACACTGGATGAGTCATTGCTGCTATACCGTTCCGACGGGTGGAGGGGAACTCTGCCGCCTATCAGTGAGAGGGATGCCATTGATGGTGCAGGATGGACACAAGTGTCCTAGCCCACCAGTAGATGCAATATGCTGTTGTGCAGAAATATCGGACACAGCAAGCGCCAAAACTGGCCCCTGCTTATATCCTCGGGAATATTTGCGCCAAACATCGCGAGAGCATGCCTGCAATATCAACCACATTCAAACGATTATAACATCATAATCAATACACACAATACGCCTAAATGTCACAGAAGAAACATCATAAAATGGAAAGGACGTTTATACGGCAAGCATGAGACAACTAGGGAGCTCCTCATGACGGCTCGCTTAGAATTTCCCGTTGAACTAACTGGGAAGGGCTCGTCACGTCGCCTCTGGAGTGATCGTAAACCACTGAAGCGATGTATATGACTACATCGATAATTGTGATAATGAAAACGCAGTGCTTGAAGCTGAAGTGAGGAAACAAATATTCCAGCACATTTCGCGAAGACGGAGGGCTGCTTCCGTTCATGAATGGGAACGCGTTTCCCCCGCCCACAGATGTTTGGGAGGCCATCTGTGGGCTGTAAGGCTTGTCCTGCCTTTCAAGATCGGCCAAAGTGTGGATGTGTGCCATTGTTGCGCTGAACCGTGATGGTACCCCACGAGGGGGAACTGAGGTTCTGAGAAACAGGATGCACGCATATATTTGCTGCCTGTTGCAAGATAATGGGGCACTAAAAACATGAAGCTACGAAGTGTCTCCTTTTGACCGAGAGACCCAGGCTGTGCCGTCTTTTCGCCTCCAGATCCCCCCCTCGGCAGGAATGCCGTCAGCCTTGTGTTACCTTCTCAAACCCATAAGAACAAAATAGCACCGTACTTGGTTCAAATACAATGGTAGAATCAAACGGAATTAGTGTATTCCTGCTTTATAGTAACCGAGAGTTATCCTGCATCCATAGGTACGACGAAAAGCTCGCAGTACGCGGGACAGGAGCCTGTGGGCCGCAGCGGACTTTCGACACTTGTAGTTGGTCCACGCATCAAAAGATTACCAAGCGATGTATAATGCTGAATGTTATTAGAACGCGAGCACCAGCCATTGACTTTTATGAACCGACTCGGCGCGCCCCAGCCCCCCTAGCCCCGCCTAGCGGCGTGACAGTTTGATGGTAAATGAGATAAAAACAGAAATTCCCTGCTAAACTCCAATCAATGTGAGCGGCTACTCACAGCGAAGGACTTCTCCTGGGGGTCGCCGGCGTTAGTACCATGGCAATGATCGCCCTCAATGGAGCAAAGTGACCTGCAAGCTAATTGGCGGCTTCCAACAGCAGGCTGCCTTATTGTTCGTCATAGGCGAATCTGGAGTAGCATTGAATTAGTGAACCAAAATATTTTGCACAGAAAGTTGCGGTTGATACATAACGCTTTGCCCCTGCGTGTCCAGGATGCAAAGATTGACCATGCTGGTCCCCAACACCCCAGGAATGGTGAGGGACCAAACTTTCGGACGCTGTGCCCACCGACAGGCAAGAAGACGCGGAATAAAGAGTCTAGTTCGATTCTAGATACGGACAGGAGACGCTGAGAGCAAGAAAGCTCAGGTTCTTGTGTCCTGCCACTACGGAGCGGGAAGGTAAGAGGTGCTGCTATTTTAATTAGTTGACCCGATGGGGATAGCTAGTACGTCAACATTCCCACGGTCCCCAAAAGAGACGCTTATTCATCCGTGCTTCAACCCTTTCCTAGGGGAGGTTCCTATTCTCCCATTCTCACCGCTGTCCTTTCACAAACTCGCCAAAGCCCAAAGCTTCTAACTCGGCGAGCAAATGGCTCCCTACGGGTGCGAGTACTGTCACGTGTCGTCCTGAGTGGATCACAGATCTCCAGGAAAAGCTTTAAAGTAAGGGTTAGCGGCTTGGGCAAGGGTAGCGGCCCAGCTTGAGGGCTGGCTATGATAGGGTGAACTTGAAAGTGTTGCTTTTTGGAATTGTGAGGAAATTCACCTGCAAATGTCTTCCAACATATCCTCCTGACATGCTGCGGCAGCACAAGGCATCTCGTTTTCTGCGTCGACCCCTTCAAGAATGGAAGCAGTGAAGATCTACTTCCTATTGGGTCTGCGTGATGGCCTTGTGCCTGGCGCCAGCCGTGCAGGATCCTCATGTACAGCTTGTCTCCTTTGAGTGGACACTGAAGTCCTAAATGAGAACGAAGCATTAAAATTTGAGGAAAGTCAATCCACAGAAATTTAAGCAAAAACCTAGGCTACCAGACACCAAGCAATGTAACACATTCCTTTTAGCACTATGAAACCTAGGAACCCTTCCTTGCATTCTGATAAGTATGTTGAGAGAAGTCATCTTTGTCCTAGCAACACCGACATGGGCCCCCGCTAGGGATACTAAATTTTTCAAAATAAAGAGTAAATGTAGAGTTCAACCTGCACCTGATGCAGCTACCCCCAGACAGCTCATGACGTAGCAACAGCCTTACCAAAAGCACAGTGAGCACGAATTTGATCGGGAATACCTCCCAAATCCGTTTCTAGAAGGAGTAATAAGACGCTTCGACCGAGATTGTAGCTGTCAGTGTTGATAGTGTCGTCTCTATGGCCGCTAGGACACTTTGCAGTGCCCAAAAGGGTCCAGTTTGTGAGAGCAGCGGAACCGCCCAAGTGGAGTGCACATGGGATGGCAGCACCTAGCGCCTGTTAGGTCCACAAAACACGCGAAAACCCGTCAGGGCGGCCCTCATAAGCAAACGATGTAAACAAAGTACAAAAATTAAGTGCAATGAGCATGCAGGAAAAAAAGGATGGAGCCTAGCGCTGTGGCAAGCACATGATGCCAAACCTTGTCATAGCGCAGAGGGATCTTTACAACCCCGCTTCGGCCAGGAGGAGGTCCTTCTACGATCGCCAGTAACTGCTGGGTCCCAGAGCCTCCCCTGCACGCACCCCACGCCTTTCTCCATGGCCTTACACTAGTGGTACAAAAGAGAGCATCCCCCTGTGGCTCAGCTTTACGATCAGGAGAGGTGGCATGAGAGAGAGCCACATTCGCTCGACAATAACATGCAAAGGAAAGGCGTACTGTGCTATAGCCTTGCGAAAGATCGCCGCTCCTGCGCGACTGCGGCAGAATAGAACCGCTCCGCTGCAGTGGCCACCGTGAACTACCACCGTAGGCACCTGCGTTACACAGACACTCCACCAAAAATACGAGCTCTAGACTGATGTGCTCAAGACACAACCAGAAAATCCGTTGCAGCAGCAGCCCTCACACCTTCCTGAGCTAATGATACTGCGAAAATGACCCCAGAAATATTTAGCTCATTTTGAAGGCATATGTCCGTTTCAGAGAATCAGGTAGGCCCTGTCAGTATGTCTTAATACACAGACTAAAGCAGCTACTGAGCTTGAATATATACGGTCAGTCAACTATTTCTTTGCGCCCCCCCCTGGCCAGTACTGTTGCTGCTCCTCGGGCGAGCGCTAGATTGCCCCTTTCAAAAAAGGTTAGCTCCAAAAACCAGAGCGCATGGTTTTGTGTAAAAGCAGAAGCTCAAGAGGACGAGGCCATTTCACGTACTTCTGAAACTTCTTTTGAAAATGCGGGTGTATACGGGCTGGTATTCAATAACTTGGGTAGCTGGTGCTGCGGCACATTCAGAGACATCCGCAGATACAACTCTCTACAAATTGTTGAATACAGTGAACTTTCTGCCAGTGAGGTGAATACGGAGCGTTGTCTGGTAACCACAGCATGGCAGCGCCTCCTACGAACGGAACACGCCGTACCTAGAGCATTCTCCAGGATCAAGGGAGTATGCAATGTACAGGGCATAGGCGTTGATTTGTGTCTTGGGATTAGAACTGCAGAGGCATGTGCCTATGCGTACGGCTAGACTCTCGGGAGCTACACCAGATGGCTTGTTAATCGCGATGAAATCCTCGTCTGCAAATAGCACTAGCTTCTTGTTAGCTGGCCAAGGTGTCCTTGAGTCCTCTGCGCAGCTGCCCAAGCTTACAAATGCGTCAGGTTTTTCACCTCTGCAGGGAAAAAAGAGGCGCTTTTCTTGCTCGAGCCGTGGCCCCCTGGGTATGCGCGCGCGCCGCTGCCGCTCCTCCGCAGTGAGCCTGCACGAGCATATGGGTGAAGGGCAAGGCACGCGCTAGCTGGCCTGCACCTATGGATGACAAAACATGCTGTATGTGGGCAACTGGTCGCAAAAAGCACAAACTGTGACACTCTTGTTATCTCAATACTTTTGCTTCAGGGATCTATTATTGCAGTCCACAGACTCATACCTGCCACGATGGACATTGAAAGCTTACTTTTGGCGCATAATTTTTTGCGCTGATGACCAACAAGAGCCGCATTGTTTCTGCAACAAACGCGTTACGCGTTGTGAGGAGCTTCCAGTTGTGTCGCTAATTTCCTGAGGATGCAATGTGCTCTGCTGAGATAACCCTGCACTCACTGCAGCACAGGCGCACTAGAAGGTCCTAGGCATCTTTAAAAAAGATATTCCTTGCAACCACACCAGTACATGGGGAACGAGTACACAGGTAGTCTAACGCATCAGCATTTTATGGGGTATTAGACCCCACTTGCATGGATACTTCCGTTCTACTAAATGTTTGGCAGCTGTGGATGTAGCGTTCTACCTGTCGCCCTTTTAAATTTCGCTTGTTCCGAAGTAATCGTACTTGGTGCGTCCTGTACTCCTGCTCCTTCGCGTGCACCGATCTCAGCAAATCTGGTAGATGTAATGTCGGTCGTAGACAAGCTTTCGCCTCTGATCTCGGATTTTAATGAGCTCTCTTTCACTTTATTGAGATTGTACCTGGGAAGATCTCGCAGTGGGGAGTAGGGCTTTGCTTAGGTTTCTTCGGACGCTGCTATGCTGCTGGGCGTCTCTGGGTGTATTGCCTGGTTCACTGTGTCATGCAGCGCGCAGTTGCCTATGAAGTAAGTTGCGAGTCCCGCTTTCCTTTCTTCATTTTTCTGAGGAATGGCAGGCAGGGTTCAGTATCTGCCTTTGAGAGCAATGTCTCCGCATAACTTCTGTTCCTACAACGTACCGTGTCTCGGTGCCTAATTGTTGGGTCGGCCTTTGGCTAGGTCTCCTCAAGCTACCAGGCACTGGGTAGGCGTTTGTGCCCGCGACCTTTGGCAGCAGTCTCAGGCGTCCAATCGTTATCGGCAACATCCGCATTGAAGCATTTGCCGAGGGTAAAAGGCCCCACGTTCCTTGGCGGCCGCGTGAAGGGTGCCTGAATACTAGGGTCCAGGGAAGAACAGCTTCATCAGTGTAGCAGGCTGCAGACTCAATGACTGACACTTGGGTTTGTCTGTATTGTAGTTCTCATGAAAAGGCCAATATTCAGGTAGGATACGGTGGAGCCCCGAAAGAAGGCAACAGAGCCGTTGGAGGTTTACACGAGACTAGGATCTTCGAAGGATGTTTTACAGGCAAAGGAATCAAATTTTGCCTTGTTGCTGTGGTGATGAAATTGTGGGTTGCATTTAGTGCGTAATTTCTGGTGGCTGGCAAGGCCCAATCGACGAGGGCCCACATGTTTCACGATCAACTCACCTAAAACAAAGGTTTGCTTAATCTGAACCAGTCTGAAATTATAGCTGTAAGTAAATCAACACACTTCAACTTCATAGTTCACATAGGTCCAACTAATGAAACTTAATTCCTCAATGTCACTTTCAGACTAAAGCTAAAGAACGCCTATCCTTGGCGCCTCCCCGTTCCTCCCCGGCCTTATTCAGACTGCCGCTGTTGACGGCTTCTCCATTCCTAACAAAGAAGTGCAGAAAAAGGCAGGGATATAAGTAGCGTGGGCTTTGTTCGTGTGCGTTGCAGCGTTAACCGCAAAAGGGGGGGCCTGGGAGGCCTCGCATCGGTGCCTCTTGCCATGCAATTGGAGTTGCCAAATTTTGTGCATCAGTTATTGTTATCGACGCCGTAGCACCCCCTAAGCCGAAAGGCTGTTCCTGGCAGCCGCTTTGTCCTACTTCTCTTGACTGGACGACCAAGAAGGGGCCAGCTACAACACCCCAGGAGCACAGGAATCTTGAGAGACGACCATCACGGGACCGTATACATAAACGATTCTTGATAAGTGCCAACATCGGCAGAAGGTACGAAAGGCCTTTTCAGTTTGATACACTGCGCGGTGGGACTATTGTCAGTTCCCCGCACAGAACACCAACGTACTAATAATACCTCCAAGTGGCCAAAGGGGCAAGTTGACTGCGCTTTTCAGTCAGCCCCCTTCGAGCCCCCTCCCTCCTCCCCCTGTTCCATGCTGGTGCCGAAAGCTGCAGACACTGCACGTAGTGACGTCCCTCCCCCACTCTAAGCACTACAGAGAGTTTCCGCTTCGTCACGGGCGCCGCAACCCCCACTAACTCTGCGTTTCGAAAACAAACAGCTAATGCTATTCCGTAAGGGGCTGCGCAAACGCTCTGGCAGCCAGTGTCATTTTTCAAGGCAACAGAAGATAAGCCGTGAGCAAAAACGCGTTGCCTCCTGCTGTCTCCTGGGAGAAGACGCCTATCTCCTCCCCCTGGATGCTCTGAAATCGCGCTCATCATCTGAATAGTTACGACGACGGGGGCTAAAAAGCACAGACACGCACTCACAAAACAAAACTAGATGCACACAACTACCTGGCTAGCACACATCCCGCCTTTACAACCCGTAGGAATACCCAGCGACCAGTCCTCTATAACACTATAACGGTGATACAACCTTGGGACAAAATGCGTGGTCTCTCTTGGCAGCCTTTCAGCTAGCGCAATACCTGTAGGACCGTCTCCGATCGCCGCTGCGGCTGCGACTACGGCCTCTTCGACCGTGATGGTCATTGTATTCGCTCCCCTCACTGCTGTAACCGGGACTGCAGGTGTACAACCACTCATCGCATAGCCATAAATGCCTCTTTCACGAACTTGCAGCTAGCGCGCACATCCCAAAATACAAACCAGAAGGCAGGGTGACACACGTCACTGTTCGCACGCACTCTAGCTGCAGTGGAATTCCGGGGAGAACAGACCAAAATTTCCGCTTAACTAACCTGCGCCGATAATCACGGCCCCTTATGCCGTCAGGAGACCCCCGGCGCCTCCTTGACCCTGGGCTTGGTCGGCGTCCTTTGGCACCCGGACCTTTTGCTATTTCCACGCGAAGGCTGCACATCATACACCTTGACAGGAAGACACCCTTCACATTTGCACCTCAGTTATCGGCCTTTGCCTTCCTTCCCGTAGCCAGCGCTAAGTTGGCGAATTTGCGGTGAAGAAATACAACACGCCGGTCATACAGACGGCGCGCGTCGTCAGCAGTAACAATCACCTTACACGCAACGCAGCAACGGCAAGAACCCCCAAAGATAAAACATCACATTACGGTCAGGGAAACGGGATGCACATGTACGGCAGCCGCGTTCAACCGGTTTACCCGACAGCCAAGTCGCAGCGCAGACGCAGAGGAGAATAAAGGACAGTAGGGCAAGGATGGATGTCTTAATGATTTTGGTCTGGGGTAGCGCCCGCAAACCCCAGACCATCATAGGCCCGTAAATGGAGGTTAGCAGAGGCGATACGCAGTGACGCGGCGAGCCTACAACCAGAGGCACCTTCGCATGCAGTTGTCCAGACTCAAGTTGCCACTAATTATACGCATTCCTCCACTGAAAGACACGATAGTGGCTCACTACTTCTCGCGATGCAAAATGCCGTCTGTCGCCTCGACCGCGTCTCGGGCGTCGCGTGCATCCTCGAATGTCTGAGTGTCACGCCAAAACAAGTAAAGATCCAGATACAAATCTTGCTACCAACATATGTGCCACTGATATTATCATGCAACCACTAAGAAGTACCCTGGGCCTGAATGCACCTCGGTCTTGTATGCTGCAGTCCGGCCCTGTCACAGATATACGAGCTCACTACAAATGCAAATCCGGGAGGGTTCCGCGCTACCCAAATATTACTCAGTTTCCCATAACGTCGGAATACTTCGTCAAGCTCTGAAGAGGTGGTCTCGGGGTCCAAATTTCCTGCAAAGAAAGAGCGATGCCAACCCGTAGTATTGCACTTTCACCCTATTTCAAAGGCGGTGCCCTGTCCAATCAGTGATCTACAGCAAGCCCACGCCTACCAACGTAAACCTTCCGCCCGACGGTGAGCTCATCGTCAACGCGATGCATTTTATCCTGAAGACACGTGCAGGAGAAGCATTGGCAAAAACGAACAGTCCGCAATAAACCCTCGTGCACAGTGCGTAGTCATTTAAGCCCCCACAGTTTCCAGCCTTATCATGGATACTTTCTAGTTATATGACGTAAAGGCTGCACAACCATGGAGCAAACTGACGCAAAAAATAGGTTGGAGAGATTGGCGCGCCCTGGTGAAGGTTCCCTGTGATGGGAGCAAACCTCCGTATACTGCGCAATTAATCCTAATGCTAACCCCAATCAGCAAAATTCACTACAAGCGTGAATTCTCAATGCAGCAAAAACGCTGAATGCAGGAGCGAAACAATACCATTTATGCCAAACGTCCACGGATGCATGCCAGGCACTTGGCGTCCGTACAGCAAGGGACCTTGAAGTAGCGGTATAGCTCGTACAATATATTGCACCTTTTTAAAAACACAAATCACTACAAGGGATCTTCTTCGACCTTAATGCAGGTTTTTTGGCGTGCATTTTTTCCCAGCCCCTCGCAGCCCCACCAGAAGTCAGACGTGTGGTCGGATGGCTGGCCCACGTGCACTACCCAGCAGCAATGCTTGAAGATAATATTTTATTTGATGCCATAAATGTGGGCATTGAATAACTTGGACTTGTGCTCCGATTTTCGAGGAAATGGGCGGTGAAAGTTCTATCGACGCGTCAGGCAGCATTAGTATATTTGCATCCGATACGATGTAGATACTAAACTCCTTTATCAAGAGTTGTATGTGGGTGACTGCTGTTGCTGCAATATCTAATATCAGCATGTGGTGCCACCCTTATGTTTGCCTGCAATGTAACGAGAAAGCTGCGATGCGACTTGACAGATTCCAAAAACAGCTTACTTCCCTCCCTGCCCGCATCCTTCAGAGTTCCTAAGGCATGGCAGAGGGACTGATTAGGTGTGTTTAGCTGCACTCTATAAGCACTCCAAGCATTTGCAGCTAGTTGGACACAGCATCCAATGCACACGTACACTTTGCGCCTGCTCGTATGTAGCTGACAGCACCCTGTGTTCCAATAAATAAATGAACAAACAGGCCAATTGATCAATTCCTAACTCATTCTTTGCTAAATATAACTAGTGTAGTAGAAGGTGTCTAAGTGTAAGTTAGCCCAGTCTATTGGCCTGCTCATCGCCCCTCCGTTTCAAGAAGCGCTCTCACTTGTTCCCCACATGTACATCGAGACAAACTGCGTGAAAGGCAGCAAAAGAATGACATACGCAGCCCAGCAGCACGATATCGGCGGCTCAGTGATCGACATTCATCGAAGCGCTGCAATATTTGGGCCATCATGCAACAAAAGGAAGTCAAGTATGTGACGGAAATCCAAACGTAAACTCGTTCAGCAGCGCCTTCGCGCTTTAAAAGGCAATTCCTGTCTGCAGTTTCAGCCAGCGCACGTACTATCATCACCTATTTCAATACCGTAAAGAAAGCATAAGGAAGAATGCAAGGTTAACATACCTGAGAGTATCTCCGCATAAATCTAGCGCAATGAACACCTTGACACTAATAATTTTGAAAAGTTTTAAAGCAATACTCATAGTTGAGAGTTGTCTTTTTAGGTAGACCATGCGTCGCCTAATGACTGTTATCGAGGGAAGAGGGGAATACCGTCTGTGCCAAGAAGTGCTGTAAAACAAGCAGAAACGCAAAACTTCCCGCAGGAAACAAGGACCCCCATCTGCTTCTCTATAAAACGCTTATGTTGATATTTTTCACCCCTTTTACCAAAACATTATGCCTATTGTGTCCTTAGTACCCATATCTCTTAGATTTTCAGTATCTCTATGGCTCGCTGAGGATCCTTTGCCTCCGGTAGATTGCAGGCGCGGCAAGTCCGCGAATAGTCAGGGAAGCTCTGAAACCTTTAGAAATCCCATATTGATAGTTTTGTGCCACCCCCAATTTTGTGAGAAACTCGATAGAGCAAGAAGTGTATTGATTCGTGGTAGGGTGGGCAAATGGTCTTAGCCACATGCTTGTATTTTTCTTTGCTTGGTAACTTACTGGTGCATCTCGTAAAGTCTGCTGATTCCAAAAGACAAAAGCATCGGGTTCAAAACAAGGCCAAACGTGACTGATCGTAATTCCATGGTTCGGTCTTTTCGTAGTGGGCTAAGCTACACCCAAACACTTAGTACTGCACTAGTTTTGTTCAACTGATAGCTCGGCTCATCTGTTCGCATATCGTACTTGCTTCGAAGAACTTATAGATCGATACATGGAGACTCGATGTTGCCTGCCTGTGTCGTATATACGACATGCAACTGGCTGTGAGCTCTCGGAATGCATGGAGGCTGCAGCTACCAGCACCCTAGCTGGCTGTCTCCCTTCCTATCGGACCTCCAAGGGGCACGGACAGTGTACAAAGGGAGCTCTTTTGGAAGGATACTTTGTAACTTTCTATTAAGATTGTTCTGAGTCTAGAACTAAATATATCTGTGAGAATACCTTAGGAAAGGCATGACAGTAGTTAGCATTGCATTGCTAGATGCATTTGCTGGCTGTTCATAGACTGGCTGTGGATACAGTGGGGTGTCAGGTTTCCCACGAATAGCTGCCGTACTCTAATGCAGTCCATTTGGCAGTTCATAAAAATGATATTCTTTGGTAGCGGCGTAAGAGAAAACAGCCCTTCGGCAAGTGAGATCCACGGCTGCACACCGCGTGCTGTTTGCAGGTGTCGATTTGGTCGTGCCGACTAGGAATGTATGGTGGCCGTATGGATGGGCAAATATTTCACAGATTTCATCCGCACGTTTTGTATGCACCTCGCGTTAAATCCCGCAGATCTAACGAAGAAGGGTTTCCTGGCGCATTTTGTTGCAGGGAGAAGCGCTTCAATGGTGGCTTTATTGATGTAGAGGACGCCTTCTGCTTGGGTAGAGTACCACAGTTCAAGCCTTCACAGAGTCTCTGGCCCGTCTTTGGATGCAGGAGTTAGTACATTCGCCACCTTTGGTAAAAACGAAAAGGTTGGATAAGGGTAATCAATCACTTTATTGATATATCGGGAGATGTAGAACTCTGGCTCGCAAAAGCCACAACATAAAGGAATATGTGCTTTTTCACTGTCGTATACATCGCATTTCCGAGGTACCGCATAAGGTGTTCGTAGGATGGGCAGCGACTCAGCAATTGAACCATTGGCCGTTTAGGCTTTCGCATGATGGACTAATTGAGGCTTTGCGAGCAAATGAAAGCAACTCCTGCTTTCTTGGCTACAAATGACGAGCCATACGGGGGGCTAGAAGTGACGGATGTGAGGGGGTGCGCCAACCTGGCCTAGCCTATAGTCTACGTTGAACCAAAACTAGGTGAGCAAACCAGCACTCCTAGGCAGATTCAGACAGCCTCCAACAGCGCACCTGCTACGATTGTAGGAAGACGGCTCTGGTAATCTGGAGCTGCAAGCACATCCAAAACTTCTAAGCAATTAATCAACGGGAGACACCACACCGGAAACAGGCTGCTTGGCGAACAGAGAAGGCGTGTCACGGGAGCCGAAAGTTGTCCACGCAGGCTGCAGAGCTGTGAATGCGGCTGCAGGGGGTAGAGCCGCAGTTGGAGACCCACCACGGGATCTTTCAGCGCTTATGCAACCTCACATTGATCAATCCTATTACCTTTGGTTAGGAGCTGATGTGAAGGGGACCTTTATCCAAGGAGACAAAGAAGTGCAGTCTGCTTGCTCACCCGCTAGCGCAGTCCCTGCCCTGAGACTCAATTCAGCTGACAGGAGGCAGAATGCAATGAATCACAAAGCTATGCCGATTGAACGGCATCTCGAACTGGAATCTTGTCCTTTTAAAATTATTCGTAACCTATGCGCTGGGCCCCTGCACCATAATACAGTCTGAGAAAGAGAGTGGGTGTCCGACGCTGCAAATGCTACCACAGCTTCGCATTGCGAAGGTAACGTGCCAGGAAGTGCTAGGAAGATTTATCTTGTGATTTCCTCAACAACGTTCGTTTACTCAATAGACGTCGGGGTAGAGCTGGTACTTCAGCAAGGCGAGGCCGAGTCTACATGTGGCCTGAGGTCGTTCTGGGCACGCATTATCTCCTAGCTAGCTTTTCACATATTTGCTAGTAGAACATTGCATTGAGCGTCTAACAAAGAAACAGCAAGAATGAAAAACATCAAGGCGGAAGTTGCGGATGTGCTCAACAGCGACGAGCTGCCAGCGGGCTGGCCGGTGACTGGTCGTCCAGCTCGCCGTCTTGAGCTAGTTCCAGGGTCAGCCCTAAGCTCTATTTCGCAACATTTCGAAGCCCGTAGCGCATAGAAAACGTATTGAGTGGATTGTCCGTAAATGGTTGAAAAAAGGCAAAGTGCATGAATCGACCAGCGCCATCGGGCACAACCGGATGTTGGCGCTCAAAAAGGACGGACTTTGGCATATGTGCGTCACCTTAAGGCCCTCAACAAGATTGGTGCAAAGCGTAACTTCTTAGTGCTTCATATTGACGAGTTATCAGACCAGCTGCATGAATCAATAGCCTATAAGACAAGTGACTTTCCTAGGCTCTTTTTCACAAGTCTTCATTTCACCCTAAGAGCAGGCACAAAACGATGTTGCACACTTGCACAATCGAGTATACCTGTACGCCGGCTAAACATGTTGATGTCTCAGCGGAGCTGCAGCGCCAAGTCAATCGTGGTTTGATGAGAGTATCAAGAACGGGTAGATGGCTGCACAGATGGACGACGTCTCGGTACTCAGCCGAAAGAGTCAAGAACCCCTATAGTGCTTAGGTGTGGATCAGCTGTTCAGGGACAAGCAGTGCTGCGTAAAAGGTGCGCAAGTGTTTGGTTCCGTCTAAGACCTGGATATAGGAGGCCAAGGTCGCAACAAGGACGCTTATCAGCCACCTTGTAGCTCCACCAGTAGTTGCGCTGCTAGATTAAGAACTCCACGTCTTCCTAGCAGCGCAAACCATTGACGAAGCGGTTGGTGCTAGTCCCTTCCAACAGCCTACAGGTTTTTTGGAGCCCCACAATATTACTTTTCAATCTCGCCGCTTCCCCGAAAAAAGCAGCGGTGTCCAGTGAGGAAACAGCAGCTTAGCGCACTGTAGTGGGGAGTGGAAAAGGCGAAAATTATTTGCATGGGGGTCACTTTGCTTTACAAGCCGATCATCAGTCTTTAGTGTACTTAACAAAGAGTATTCAAGCCTCTGACAATCCAAGAGTCGTTCGGTGGCTTGGTCCTCCCTGCCAGGCGACTTTACAACGAAACTTATTAACGAGCTAAAGAACGTGTCGCTGATGCACTCTCGCAGTGCCCCCGCGATTCGCTAATGCGCAGCCCAATCGCTATTGCATTTGGTCGGTAGGGGCGTGTACCGAAAGTAAGTGATTATTGGTTTCGGCACCCATTCATCCGGCTTCTTTAGTGGTTTTGCGAAAAGCGAGTGGTTACGTTCTTTTGGCTCATGGTGGGACGCACATTGCACGGGTGAAACCGTAATTGTTCTGAAGGGCTCAGACAAGTAAAGTAGGGATAGAATATGCATTGCCTGTTTCAGAATATCAGTAGCTCAGACTGGGAAATTTTTATACACCTGGATTCTTGCAAAGGCCTCCGAATCCATGCCAGGGTTTAGTTTCATCTGATTGGACTTTCTTGATGGACTGCCGGGTGTCAAGAGTCAAGATAGCATGTACGCCGTTGTTGACAGACTCAGCAAATATGCTTATTCCAACCTTTAATCCAGTACTATCACACAAATTCGTTAAAGATTTTCGCCTATGCCAAACACGAATTCCCCAGGAGCCCTCACGGATAGGAATCCGACTTTCTTTGGTGCTCTATGGCTTGCCTCACAACTTACCTACACACTGGCTGTACTAAGACAATTTTCGAACCACTCCGCGCCAGATGACCAGACCAAGTGCACAAATAGAATTCTTCTGTAGTTCATGTGACTCCACGCTTGCAAAAATTCATTTGCTCAGTTTGAGGCTTTTCCTGTGTTGAGGGCGTTTAGAATTCAACAATACACCCGTCTACTCCTTCCTCTCCCGCATCCCTTGTATACGCTGAGGATCGCTTTCCGATCGGAGCCTGGACCCGTAGGTCCAGAATTAGCAACTCACCGTAGCCACGTAGAGACATAAAGAATAACTGGATAGTGTACGCGGGTGTATGCGCAAAGCTGAAGAGCTACAAGCACGGAGCTTGGATGAGTGGCGCTTGGCTGTGGTTGAGCCGAGAGATTTGTTTTTGGTTGACCCGCAGGTTTTACGAGATGACTAGATAGCATCTTTCGTAGACAGGTGGCCAGGACTAATTGCCATCCCAACCTACCTCGAAGCAATGCATTGCTTGTTCTACCGAGGTTCCTGACCCGTGTGAAGGCGGCGGATTTGATGGAAGGCGCAGAACTGCTGAATGTCGAACCCTTGAGCGCTGGTGGCACACTGCACAGGAGTTGCTTGCAGCTCTCAGTATTTGACGAAAGAGCTGCTGCGGACCTGGTTGCCTGCGGGGGGATTTGTGGCTCTGTTTTACAGCGCTATTCGGCACGAATGGTAGTCCTCTCTTCCGCCGATAATACTTGGTCCTCAGCACATGGTTTACCTGAAAGTAGCTACCTCCACGTATGAATATTGCTATTAAGGGTCCCATTTGTGGTTTTTCGATGTGTTCATTGCACTCATATTCATGCGCAGGCATTCTACGATATGTCAACCCTACATTTTTCCTTATAATCCTTCAAAAGGCTTTAAGATAGGTCACGCTACATGCGTCAACCGTTCGTTATTGGCTAGTATGAGTGCCTTTGCTCCAGTCGACTTCACTTCAACTCTTAATGTGCACACTCGTTTCTTATGAGAATGCGCGGTTTTCATGTTTCCGCCCTTCGAGGAGTGGCGACAGCTAGGGTATCCTTTTACTGTCGTGCGCGTGCTTTTTGAAGCGAGGAGGGACTAGGGGCAGGGGATATATGCCGGGCTAAGTTTCGAATAACTCCCCTCTACTACGCCAGTTATACCTAACAAAGGATGAGTAGGTATTGACTACCTCGCTTGCCTGTCCATATATTTTCGTTATTGTAGAGTACTATTAGCCTGAACAAAAGACGCAACGTGTGCACATGCGCTGAACGGTAGTTTCAGCTAGTTGCGAATGCTTGCAGCGCTTAGAGTTTGTGCCTATGCGCTACGCATCCTAGCAAGATTGCTGTCCCTCTGCTTTTCCCTAGTCACTCTAAGAGGTGTGGGTCGGGAAGGAGCTGTCTTGGTTCACGCTCAGTAAGTCCCTGTTAGGCTTGTATTGAGGCTGGAGCTAGTCTCTCAATGGAAACCATAAATGGAGTCATGTACAGCATTGAAATGCAAGCGAAAAAAAGAAGCTGGCACACTTATTACCAAATGTTCATGCACAGTCGCACTTGTGTACACACTCAGTGGTCATAAGGAGGCTAGTGTGTTACGGGAGAGATTATTGCGTTCTCCTCTTGCAATGTCAACATGGCTGTAGTGTCTCGATCTCCCGTTCGACAGTACACACAGCTGCGCCAAAGGACGATTCAATTAAGTCAACATCATAACTGAACTACTAAAAAACACTTATACACAGGTAAGTCTAGCAGGTGGCGAAATTATCCCTGGTCGTGCATGCACGCCAACAGTCTCCCACAAACGTCCTTTGGTGAAGCCCAAGGAGCTGTCTAAGGCTTGCGTGTCTGATCTGTTCCTTTATCTACCTACAATTTTTAGCGTGAGCACTAGTTTATTTGAAGTGATAACTGTTGCGCTGGAATGTTTTACGGAGAGGCACCATCTCCACAGTTGTCTCTTGGCTACAGGAGAACCGGTCTGGTCCGTCGGCCATGCGGCTTAGTGTACTAGCAACTGTGGCTCAAACAAAGCTGTAATCTTTTCAATTTTCTGTTTCCGAATATAAGTGTTATGTGTGTAACTGATCGATCTTCCCCATGTTCATGGGGACTTTGGTTTTCGACGGACGACTCTCGTGCAGCTCCCACTCGCCTCAGTCTATAGGGCAGAAGGCGGAGTGCAGCAGGAATTGTGAAGTTGGAGAATATGCCTTCCCCTAATGAGCAACCAGGAGGCATGGGACTTCTGCTGATGCAGGGAGACGGAAACTGCAGGTACTTATGTTCCTCGCAAAGGAAGACAACTACAAACTGAGGCGATTCAAGTTCTTGGCACTAACAAAGACAAGTGTTTTGCACCACAGTCATTCAACTCAAATATGCTGCTATTTTTGCCATGAAAAAGCCCGCTAGAACACACATACCTAATTAGTGTGAAGTATTTCATTGCACAACCTGCAACGTAGAACGCCCTGTGGGCCCTAGTTGAGGAAGTGCATGGTGTACCAGCTCTCGGTTTATCTGTATGCTCCTGTGCATGGTCTTGTACCAGTGTGATACCCAGCAAAAAAGGAAAAAATGAGGAATTCCGGCTGCGGGCATCGGCTGCCCGCACGCAAGCTGGTAGGTATCCCGCGACGCCACATACATGTGACAAAGATGGTGGAGGTACAGCGGACAGAAGTGACATATGTCGATGTCTTTTATTACTTCTTTATCGGTCGTGCTATTCACAGATCCTCCAGGGGTGGATGTATTTCGTTTTCCGCACTCGCGTATGGCGACTGTAATATCAAATTGTAACAGGCAACTGCATGTGTGGTGTTGTGGTCCCAGTCTTAAATGTAGTGTGCGGAATCGAAGGCATCGATATGCAACTGATGCCAGCTAGTTTCAAGGTCCTTCAGTCTGACTTCCACTGGGCCCTGCAGGACCTTGGCTCGCTGGTGTTCTACCAGGTGAGCGTTTTCTCTATTTACATTTAGAATTCACACCAGGTTTCAGCGCCTGCCAGCCCATTCCCGTCTATATGGTTGTTCACAAAGCTTCTTAGCAGGTTTTTGCTCTGCATTTACTTCATTACTGTGCATTGTACTTCATTTCTGTATTTCAGAGCGCTTCCCAGGCAATCGCCGGGCTGATTTGGGGTGTGCTCGCTGATAGGAGCTCCCGCGTGCAGCTACTCTCTTTGGGTTGCGCTGGGTGGGGAATTGTATCCATTTTCTTGGGAAGCTCCACAGCTTTCTGGCAGTTTGCACTCCTTAAGGTGCTCAATGGCATCGCCATGGCCAGGTAAGTCTTAATTCAAAGGGGGATTTGCAGAGGCTAGGCTAGCAAAGACTGACGACTACTAGTGTGTTGATTTTTGCAAAGGTCCTATAGTTGCAATGATTAGCTGCTTGCAGAGAAATAGTTAAGTGTGCTGTGGGCATTCAGTATCGGCCCGGTAGCGCAGTCGCTGATTGCCGATTTGTTCCCGCCCACAATGAGAGGAGAGCACTATGGCTGGCTGCAGCTCTTCCTTTGCGCAGGTACTGCTGCCTTCTGTCAGGCTGTGTGCCAGCTTTTAGCTCTATCAATCATTTTTCCTGCCCATGAGAACCGCCTTGTACGTAAAGTGACGTGAGCGTATACCTTCTTGATATCACTTTTTGTGCCGTGGTTCTCAGGATGTATTATGGGGGCGATGATTGGTGGCTCCGTCGCCAATATTACAGCCATAGAGGGCGTAAAGGTGATTGCACACTGTGCGCAGCAACAAGTCCCATGAACTCATTAGGCTGCATTTGCATTATTCTGTAACCATTCACCTAGCAAACTGGGCTAAATCTGAAACAGCTGTTCTGCTTTCATACTAGGTTCTACGGCCCTTTCCGCTTGTATTTGCGCTCTTATGCAATCATTAGGGCTGGCGCCTCGCCTTTTTTTCTGCTGGCGTGCTGTCGCTGTTCGTTGCTTCCCTCGTCCAGCTTCTTGCGAAAGAGCCACCACGCAACCAAGTGACCCTAGTGAATGAGTTACCATTAGATCTAGTCAAAAACAGCAACAAGCAACAAAAAGGCGCTTTCACTGATTTTTATCAGCGCTGCCACAACTTTTGCCGCGCTGCCTTCAGCAGAACATTCCTGTTGCTCCTCCTGCAGGGTGTCTGCGGTTACATCCCACTGCATGCTTTTCAGTTCTACACGCTTTACTTCCAGTATGTCGGAATGCCGGACTGGCAGGCCTCTCTGCTTACAGCCTGTCCCCTGGTGGGAGGACTCTTAGGATCACTCTTTGGGGGATGGTTGGGGGATCAGGCTGAGCGGTGGAGTGAGTTCCACGGCCGGCCTCTTGTTGGGCAACTTGGAACGCTTTTGGCCCTGCCGCTGATTTACATCGGGCTCCTCGGGATCCCAAGAAGGCCAGAGTTTTTTGGTCTCTATGCCATCGATATGCTTGTTTTGGGTTAGTTGAAGTTTGTTCCTCTCTTGACTGCGATGCAAAAGGCGCCTTGCACATCGCATTCCACACGAAGAGCTCTTTTCCCACCGAACGTCAAGTCTTCTGGATCTGGGATCCACCATTTGAACAGCTGCATTTCTTGCTCCTTTTATTGTTGTGGATCTGTCAGGTTTCGCAATATCTTGGTGTCCTAGCGGAGTGAACAGGCCGATCCTCTCAGAAATCGTGGAGCCGGATTCGCGTGCTACGGTCTTTGCCACCCAAATTGCTGTTGAGGGCAGTGTCTCCGCCCTTCTGGGGTCTCCCGTTATCGCTCTTCTTGGTGAGTTTGCGGCCCATACAAAGCCCTCACACCATAGGTTGGTGCGTTCTACAAGGCTCGTGCCAGTATGTTCAGCACGTTTATTCAAGCCGCGTACTGGGGAGAAAGGGACCTCTGACTGTTATTCTATCATGCCAATCCTTTGTTTCACCGCACAAGGAGTTTCGCGTAAAAAAACTATTAACATGAAAATCGTGCCATGCAGGTGCTTTTCTCATTTGACACAGCTGAATCGATCTTTGGATATCGGACAGGTGTACCATTCCACGCTGCGGTAGAGCGAGAAAGAAACACGGACGTGAGACATTTATTTAACTGCATTGGCGACCCCAACTCAGACAGTTCCTTTGGCGGAGCATTCAAAATCTGATGGATATGGTTCTTGTGCCCGTTGCGCGCTAAATGGATGAACCAGGTGGCAGAGCAATTCGTATTGGTGCCTAATGCAGAAAAATTATTGATCTCCGTGGCATTTTTTCACAGGCGTTAGCAAATGCGCTTCTAGTTGCCACCGCATTTCCGTGGACTGTATGTTTCTTCCTTGTAAGTCCAAATGTTTTAAACCGAAACTTTAGCGATTTCACCAGCATCACTCTCCGTTGCTCCGAATTGCTGCGTTATACCGCGTATGTTCCAATACACATTTCCAGCTGCGCGCTGTTCCACCTCAAATACTGCAACGCCATCAGCCTAGTGGAAGGTCACGTACACGTAGTCCTTATTTAAATGGAAGCTGTTTGCAGTACGTGAATTTTGATCTACGGTGTTGTGCTGCTCTACCGTTGTTTGCGGATCAGTACGGGCTAATGCACTTCACGTACCCCAAAGATGCTATTGCCTACGAGACGTTCCGTGCGGCAAGCACAGGGATGCGGACACGCACCGACAGAAATTACACCCCGCCCCCAGCAGGGGACCCGATGTCTGCTAGTTCCAAGTCGTCCAAGTAGCAAAACCTCGAGAACTCTGGAAGACATCACTAGCAGCGGAGGCCACATTGCCGACGGACAAGAGGAGAAAATCGTGAATCACAGTCGCATAGAGCTTCTTGCCACGGAAAAGCACCATGCAAATTCCAGTGCCACCAACCTGCATAGACGAGCTATGGGTTCCCTCTGGAGCCGTGCGAGGACTTCACATGAGCTCCAGATGCTGTTGCTGCCGGCTCTTCAGCGCCTGCGGCCGTTGTTACCTTATTGCTGCTGCTTAAACGTGAGGTTGGAGAAAAACGTCGATCCTACCGGCGTTTGTAAAGGCACGGCTGTAAGAGCTTCTCGGAGAGCTCAGGGTCGTGTCTACGTAGTTTTGAGCTTCGAATATCCTTGGCAAACTCCAGAAGAACGAAGAACGACGCTAAGTCCTCCTACACATAAACAAAGTGAGTAACATATAATTGAAAAGCTATATGCGCAAGCTTTCCGTGCCACTGGCTAGCGACCAGCGGGCTACCTGTTGGGCGCTGAGACTCCACCTGCGCTCATCAATATAGCTAGCAGCAACACTTTCGTGCGGCTTGCACCACACTTTGACACTCTTTTTAGGAGTGTATGAAGGGAACAGACCCGTGTATTGTTTTTGAATCCCAAGCCTTCAACAGCTTCGATAAACGCTTGCAATGACGCAATCCGCGAAGAAACTTCCACTATCAACAGGTAGCCACTGAAAGAAAGTCGCAGCCATAGGTTTAGTGATTAGAACTCAGCGCGCTTGGGATTGACGCACCACTGCACAAAGGTGAATGCCTGATAGACTGGTCAACACAGCATAGCATTAGGGCGCCATATGTCGAGTTCCTGTCTGTGAGTCCACGGGGGTTTTCGATTGGCAATAAGTAATGATGTGATGTCTTTTAGCTTCCGATTAATTGCTTTATGGGATTTGCACTTACACCAACCGCGTCAACATGCGGCCATTCACAAATGGCTCTAGACTGTGAAATTAGACTTGGCAAAGGCACGCGTGCACATGCAAAGTACCTAGGCTTCAGGACTCTATGAGCTTCCTTTAAAAAAGATGGCCAATCCTTTCCCATCAGACTTAAACAGAAAATCGCCACGTCTAAGTGTCCATTTGGCAGGGGAACCTGCAGTTCGAAACCAACATCGACACAAGCAGCCAAAAAAGCGTAAGTAACTCATTGCTGTGTCTAAGGTTGGGGAAGTTAGCTTCACCAGTACACAAGCAGATAATGAGAGCTTGCAGGTTTGCTAAGAAAGCGCACTGTCCAGCTAAGTGTACACAAATCCAGGTCGACATACACTCGAGACATCGCAGGCAGTGATCCGCTCGTTTCCCGCCACCAAGTCGAACGAGTAAAACTGCCTGAAGCGGAACACCCTAGTTATGAAGTGCAATCTGAAATGAAGCGAGCGCCCGCTGTAACTGTACCAGTATACCCAATTGAGAGCAAGCAGCTGCAATCTGCTCTTGAGGCGAACGCTTATCGCATAAACTTCACATAGGCATCCGCATTGAAAAAGATCCTTTACCGTTCGGGAAATTGGAGAGCCAGCGTTGCCTCGCCGCATCCAAAGTCGCCAACGCTACAGCGCAACGGAGGAAGAACGCATGTGTTTCACTGGAACTTATCACACATTCGTGGGAGAAGTAGCTCTACCGTCTGCTTTTGCTTTACACGCTTGACAGCAACCATTGTTGTAGTGAATACTGGCACAGGTGCGAGGGTGAGAAAAGCGGAATGCTTTGTTGCGATAGAAGATAGAACCTACACCCATTCCTTCGGTTGCGTCTTGAGCCAACTGACAACATAAGTCAGGGGATTCAACGGCCATCGCCGCACTTGTGCACGATACCCCGCGTGGTACTGAGAAGGCAAAAGATATGGCACGACACAGCACAACAACATTGCGCAGTGTATCTGGAAAACAGGGTTTATTGGCCCTCTGCAGTGCGTGATCTAAATAGCCATACTAAAGCAGTCCTTATCTTGGTTTTACAGAGAAAGCGCTATACTGAGCACTTCCCCATTTCCTGCCGCCTGGAGTGTCTGGAGAGCAGCAGCCAGGGGCACCTGTGGCTCAGCTGTGCTGTCTGCTTCGGCGGTTGTTAACACAGAAGTCTCGCCTTAGTTAGCACTACCCAAATTACATGACAGCGGTCAGCAGAGGCAAATGCAGAAAACAGCTTATGCATGCACTAGCTGCTAGCTAAGCACCCACCAGCAACTACGAAGAGCGAAAATAAGAAAAGATGCAGAAGTGCACTTGGGTAAGCAGCAGCCATATAGACGCACAAGATCAAAGAGTTTGGGGTCCCTCTGGTAGTAGTCCATGGCCTCCTTTCCGCTTCTGGTGTACAAAAATTCATTGAGGGAGCGGAAGCGGCTGCCGTGCAGCCGATCCACAAGCGCAGCAGCACTATTAGCTGCTGCCCCTCGAGCTGCAAATTGCTTTACCAGTTGCAACTTCTGCCTCTTCGCATGAACATCCTTGCATGCCTCATCCTGCAGATCCATGCTTTCTTGTGGAAACTTATCCATTCCTGAATCTGCCCAGCACTCTAAGGCACGCTTGCTGGTTTTGGTTGCTGTGCGGTTGCCTGTATCCGCCCCATGGTGGAATTCTTCGTCGAAGGGCCTGGTGCGCTTTTTTTCCGAATGTTCGCTGCAGCAGTTCCGCAACAGTCCATCTTTGCTGTTTGGCTGCTGCGAATGGCCTTGTTGTGGATGTTTTTTGTGGCTGCGTCTTTTACTCTTCTCGTGTGGGGCGGCGCCACCAGAAGTGTCAGCCCCTAGGTGATGAACTCGAGGAGATCTATCACGGAGGCTGACAAGGTCTTTAGTCTTTTCCTTGGGCACCTCCACTGCCTGTACAGTAGAGGTTCGGCTTCGCTGGCCTTTGGCGCTGTGTTTTTCCGCCCTTATGGAGTGATTAGGGCCCTGATTGCCACAACAGGCGTTGGATCCGGGGACGGGTGGAGCGAAATTACAATTCCGCTTGTCTAATGATTCAGGAGTCACCAGTTGCTGCGCATGGATGCCGCCACCTGACCCAAGGGCATGTGCAGCTGCTCTGCGTTTGGACTTGAAGCGCAGCGATAACATTACACCAGCAGAACAGTAGAAGACCGAGATCGGGTCCCTTGATGAGATCTTAGTGCCTTTCCAGTAAAGCGGAGTGGGCGCTGAAGGCCCTTTAGGATGCCATATGTTATGTACTGCGCGCACTGGCGACTGTTTGCACCTTTGGTAGGATTGAAGCACGTTACGTGCCCAAACACGGGGAAATAAGATGGTGATACGCCATACATACGCCGCGTGTTTTAGGAGAGGACAAAAAGAACGTAGTATCGTAGACCCCAACCGTCAGCATGCTGACGGCTCGAAGACTGTACAAAATACATCGTATAATAACGCCAGATATCGGCTCTGCCTTCAACAATGATAGAGAAAAAGATTCGTGGAGTAAGAATAGCAGCAGCTCTTATTAGAAATGATGCGCTATACAAATGCTTTCTTTTACTACCTCGACTGGCTCACCGCCACAGACCGCCCCTCTCCCACAGCATCTACAGACGACAGGCTGGTGTAAACATCGAGTAGCCCTTCGCATATTCACGTATTTTTTTTAATTTTGTCCATAATTTGTATGGCCAAACATTCCTAGGGAACATTAGTGCCACCTAAGGCTGAAAAGTCCGTCCTAGTTTTTGCGCTTCGCCGAGATGCCAGGAACCGGTCCCGTTTGATTTCCACTCCTCGTCTCACAGCCATAGCAGGATATTTGTACGCATTTTAGCCTCCGTGGAACGGTGTTGGTTGGACTTCGTGCGTGGCCGTAAGTTCGAGATACCCGATTGCCACAATGCAGAAGCCTGTGCCAGTAGATGCCCAGCGCTCCTTAATGGAGCTGCAAGCATATCAGCCAGAGTATGACGCCGGTCTTTACATGGAACAGGCCCCTGGGATTCAAGCTACTCAGTGGCCTCCGCATTCCGTGAGCGCGCCTCATGGAAAGGGGGAAGGAAGTCAAAGCCGAACGATGGCGATCGCGCTGATGGCGCTAGTGGTTTTGATCGCTGCCATTCCAGGAGCCTTATACGTTCTACCTAAGAAGCAGACTAAGGATGTTGGCCTTCTTGACGCGCTGCCGCCTGATTCTCTCATGGATCCCTCGAGCCTCAGCGGCACTGTGAGTCAACTACGCATAAGATCCGATGGCACGGTGCCCGTTGTTTCGGACCTGAAAGAGCGTTTCCAGCAACTAAAGTACATAAGCGGATTTGGCCTGATTTACCCCACTGAAGACGAATCCTGGAATGATTCACTGCATCACTTCCAGAAGGCTCTGGAAATGTCAAAGAACTTTGTCCCGCCAGAAAACATAAAGAATCCTGAGGAACGACAAGAAGCATACCGCCAAGCCATGGCAATGGATTTGGCGTGCTTAGAGAGCGCAGCTCTGCAACTAGAAGCGCGGATTGTGGAAGGCACAGAGGCAAAAGTTGGTCAATATGTGGAAGAGGCCATTCAGCGCCATGAATTAAAGATGCAGGTGCGGCGCCAGCAGGCGAAAGCAGCAGAACTCTGGGAGAAGAAGGTGAAAGAAGGGGCTCTAGGTGTAGACCGTGAGCTCCAGGCGGGGCTTCTGCGGCTCCTTGGTGCGGTGCGTAGCAGAGCAGCCGCGAGTGAGTATCTCTCACAAGTGAGGAAGGACACTTTACAGGAAATAGGGGAGCCTGTGGACGATCATGAGGAAGACCACGCATACCAGGGGGTTGGGAAACTCGTCGAAGCGGGGCAGCATGTGGCGAATTTACCCGTGATTCAGGGACAGGTTGGGTATTGGCTGGATATGCTTTTTGTGAGTATTTGAGCGTTGTGAAGCTCGCTGCTCGATCTTCGTGTTCGAGCTTATCTGCATACTACAGCATATGAGGAAGCGCACGTAATTTTGGGGCTCTAACCGATAACATCACTGTTCTGTTGGCCAAAAGATGCGTCTATCTCGCATCGAGACTCATTGCTGGTCGGGAATACTGTTTTTGACGGGGTAGACAATGTCCCAAAGAGGAAACCGACGGGCTACCACCCTCCACTGGTTAGATCTTCCTATAACAAGTAAATTTTAGTGTGCTTTTTTTCGGCATTTCATGCTGCCTGGTCTGAAAAGGAGAGCCATCTGCATGCTTGAGTGCAAGAGCACTGCAGTACTTCAGCTGCGGTGACCCAGCGCTTTACTATTCCACTGCATATCCATGCCCTACCTCTGATGGCTTTCCATGCATGTTAAGGGTGGATAAATTTTATGTTGAGTGGGGCTTGCCAAAGAGGATTCGAATTGTTCGGTCCCACCAAGCTGGTGCAATCCACTTGTTGGCGGCAACGGCACGTTGGTTTCCACCGGAAAGATCCTTTTAATATAGCCATAAACAAGATTGATGTCATTGTTGAACGCTTACGCGAATCAAACACGTGGTTTTCCTTTACTCAACTTTTTCTCCATGTTTGAAACCCAAATTTTAGTCTTTCGTACACGGTCTTAGTGAGGATACACTCAACTCCTGATACAGTGATAAAGTAAAAACTTAAGAGGGTACCGAGTGTTTGCTCTGAAAACAACTTCCCTTTCCGCATACCCGCGCCCCCAAGGGTTCCGACAGGAGGGAGAGGGAGGAATAGGGCGCGCAGCTGTAATCTCTTAGCACTCCGAGCAGTCACTAAATTTCACGCATGTGTAAGGCACACGCATACAAACCTTGCGTCTTGTGTATCAAGCTGGCCGTACTCTACAATCGATTATATGTGCAAATGGTCAAGCCAGGTAGTTAAATTCTCACTAATTCCTAGGTATTTTTTTAACTAGTGCAGTGGAAAATGTTTAATTGTAGCTTTCCCCGCCTGCATATTTCTTATGCACTGCTCCAGCCGCGTGCTCGTACACTTCGCCTTTATTTATCGGAATCTCAAGTAATCTGAGACTGTAATTCCTTAGCCCAGTCTCTGAATGTGAGGATCTTAATAAAAAGCTGGGTAGTGCAGCACATTGCATCTTGCGCAAGGGAGTTCCGCGTTCTCAGTCCTCGTTTGTGCTTAGCGAGGCACCTCTACAGCTGAAGAGCACTGCTCTTCGCACATTTTCGATTCGCATCGTGCAGGATGTGGGCGGTTTCCCTTCTTGCATCGCTGTATCTGCTACACCTAGCCAATGACATGCTTAGATACTTCCCCTACGCTGCTCCAGTTCCCCAGTTCTCTCTGCTTATCCAGCATCAAAGCGGTTGCACCAACCTCTGGAAGTTTATTGTCATTTTCCAACACGAATAGAACGGAACGAGCCATAATTTCTCTTAACGTCCTTTGTGATGCGAAGGTAGTTCTCCTGCCGTCCACAACGGTCCCTTGCGATGATGGCGGGGAATCCGCACGACGCCTAGTTCAATCAAAAGACATAATTATTGCTCTCTAATGGGGAAGAGTTTTACCTATGGTCTTAAGTGGGGACTCCTAAATCCAGGCTCGATACAAAACTCACAAAAACTTATTTAATGTTTCCAGAGGATCGCCTTCCCTCCGTGCCCTCGCCTCCGATATGAGGGTAAAAGGGCAGCTAGGCTGCGCGTAGCGGCACCCTCAAGAGCTCCGAGTATTTGCAGCCGGATACACAAAGCATCAAGCGCACATGCACACAAGTGATAATTTCCCTACCAACGTAGCGCCATCCTGTGCAGTAAACAAGATATATGAACAGCCAAATCATATGGTTAATGCTTCACTGGTTCTTTATTATATGTAGTGTAGTAGTAAGTGCAAAACTGTAGCACTGCCAGCTACACGCTGCATCCAGAATACGTCGTCACTAAAGGCATTCGTGTATTGCATCATTCCAATAAGAGAATGTCTGTTAGCTTCACGTTGACGTCATGTGCAACCCTCATCTTTGCATAAAGCTGTGCGCATTCCCTCACCCGAGCGGCCTCTAGGGTACGCATTTACTGCTAAAGTGGCAAGTCAGCGAAATATTCCATATTACCGTCTGATGATATAACCAGGAAATAACAGTACGTTTTGAAGACCAAGAAATCGAAAGACCACCCAGCATCTCCTGTTACTGCAGCCTCTACGCATTCCTGACAAAACTATAATCTTTATGTGGGGCGAAGGTTTGTGGGATCTTTTGTTTCCATCGGAGTAGCTAAGAGTACCGCGCCTCCCCACAGCGGCACCATCTACCGACCATGCGGCAAAGCAAGAGTAGAAAGGCTACCTTTAGCTCTACCCAGCGATTTTACGCTCAAATTAAATATTGTTATAGCTGTGCTAGCATGCAGCTACCTGGTTGCGCATCCCTGCTGACGCCTGCCTCAGGGAGTTCGGGGCTGCACGGGGCCCCCTTGAGGATGCATGTACATGGCTTTACCTGACAGGCCCTGTAGTTATTCCTTGCCTTCCTGATCCATAAAGGCAAGCAAGTGCTAGTAGGGCATTGAAGAAGCTACAAAAGGCAGAGGGAGGCAGGCAGTAGATGGCTACGGTGCGCAAACCCCGCAGTCCTCGGCCAAAAGGAAGGTTTTTGATATATCTGTGCTTGTTTCAAATTGTATTTCGGATGCGCGTTTCGCCCTAAAACTGCTGTGTTCTTGACTTTTTCTTGCTTGGTTCTCATAGCAGCCATTTGATCGGTGGCGAAAAAGAAACTTGAAGGCTCACTTGTCGCCTCCCGTGGCTGCGTATTGCATTGCGAATCCCACTTCCGTGGGCCTTCTGTGTGCATCTGAGGTATCTTCTTGGGCAAAATCGGCGCTTCTCAAGTCGAGGGCTACTGCGTGTGTTGTTTCTTCCCATTTCGATCTTCGCCAGGGGCTGCAGGCACGGAGCTTCCGATTTCGCTTTCCATCCCTCAATGGCCAAGGGAAAGCGGGGCAGCGGCCGTACGGCTGCTCAGCCTTCGAGACCCTCTGGCACCTCGACTAAGGCCGAAAGGCGTGCGGCGTCGTCAGTCTTGGAGTCATCGGCGATACCGGATGGGGAGCTATCCGACGGATCCGCTGATTTCCTGCCTCTTACTGGGGGCCGCGATGACGAAGAATCTAGTGAATATGAGGCGCTTCTGATGCGACAGATGGGACTGGAGGGCGCAGAAGACGCTGCGGATGAAGAAGACAGTGGAGATGGCACAGGGGAGGGGACAGAAGATAACGAATCAGATGAAGGGCAAGGGGCCGAAGCAGGTTCAGGTACATAACTCATTCCTCTTTCGCCTCTGCATTGTGGTGATGAATGGTTTGCGCCTTCTATAACCCCCAATCTGAGCAGTCAAGCCGCGACGCTGGTAGAGACCAGTACTACTGCAGATGCATGGATTCGGCGATGCTTGTGCACGTTGCATGCGTGCACACACACGCTTCGCGTATCGGTTGAACACACATGAGCAGTTTCAGGTGTAGCCGCTTTCTGATGCAGATGATGGTGAATCTACGGATGACGGGGAGGCGCGCACTGCATGGGGCCGCCGGGCGAAGGACTTCTACGGAGGTAGTAGCAGTGACGAGAGCAGTGAAGACGAGGAAGAGCTACAGTTGCAAGTGGCGGAGGCTGTCAGGGTGAACGAGGTGGAAGATGTCGAGGGCATGCAGGAGGAGCACTTTGGTGCAGATCCGCGGGCACTCGAGGGGCTGCGGAAGCTGCTGGACATGCAAGGAAAGTCACTGGCCTCAGACAAGGCATCAGAAAAAGCGGGCGATGAAAAGACGGAGCAGGAGTTTCTGTGGCAGGCTCGACTAGATGCGGTAAGGCTTGCGCTTGCTGCAGCAGACACCCCGAGCAGAATGCGCCCATGGAAGCCTTTTGCTGTATTAGGGAGGCGCACGTGGCACCAGTGGGTGGAGGCCTTTATGCGGGGCCAGCAGTCGTGCAACTTGCATTTGGACGATTAACCCCTGTAGCAAAAAAGGTTTGGAGCAAAACTGCCTCCTTATAGGCAGCAGCAGCGTTTGAAACTGCACTGCTGCGCGGCAGATCCAGTCTGTCATTCTGGCGAATTTGGCGGTAATAGGACGTGCTGCAGAAAAGCACGGCCACGCGCGAGATTTGCATGCTAGGGAGCATGCCTCGATACACGCTTCAGATACAGCGCATAAATTCACGTGGTGGATGTTGCGTAGCTTTTGCCTGCGTGTCATCGGGTGTCTTCTGTGGGCTGCACAGGAAGTCGGAGCCATCCTCGACGGTTTCTCAATGTACGCGGACCAGCAGCACCAAAAGGCACAGGCAGCGGTAGTGGGGCTTAGCAAGGAGGAGCTGGAGAAAGTTGTTGCGTCTGCACACCCCGAACTGCAGGGGCTGTTGCGAGAGCTGCGGGAGGCGTTGAAGGAAGTCAACGAAAAAGTGATGCCTCTTGTGGCGCTTGCGCGGAGCAGGAAATTTTTAACCAGAGAAGTGTGCAGGGCCGATGTTCGGGCTTTGGGGAAACACCCATCTTCATGTGTTGTGTAGTTTATGGTTGCCTTCGTGCCGGGAACTGTAGTGCAGAAAGAGTCCCACTGCGGAGGCAGTGTGTGGTGCTGCACGTGTATTTGTGCATGAAGTGTCTGTTTTTAGTTCAAGACGTGTTTTTGCATGCGCTTGGGTAAACCGGCGTGGACGCAGGGCGTTTCTCTGTTCGACACGAAGAACCAGCTGCTGCTCTCATATCTGAGCTACCTGAGCTATTACGTGGTTTTAAAGGCGCATGGCGTCTCTATCGCCAGCCACCCGGTGGTTGAGAGGCTTATTGAGTCGCGATTGCTGCTACAAAAGATCCGCCCCGTGGAGGCGGCGCTCAAGCCCCAACTGGAGCAGCTTCTTCTGATGGGCCGAGAAGAAGGTAGGCATAGACACACTGTTTGCTGTTGTGTGCTTTCTTTTTTCAGCTCTATGGGGTAGTGGCGTGTGTTAGCTCTGTAGGTGTAGCCACAGCTTGCTCCGAAGTGCCGCGTGGTCCTATGGTGTGCTCCTCGCTGGGTTTGCTCATGAACGCCAGTGGATATCGTCGGTGTCTAGCCGTGGCTGGCACAATGTCATTGTTGACCTTCTGGATGTTCCGTGTGCTTCAACTCCGTTCGTCGTTGACTCACTTTCTGGTGTTTCTCGCAGGGTCCAAGGCTTCTGCGGCAGCTCCTCGTGCCAGACCCGAAGCTTTCGCTGCTGTTGGCGAGTCTGACGAAGACGCGGAAGAGCCTGATTTCCAGAAGGAGGGGACGGAGGACGGGGAATCTGGCAGCGACGGCGAAGCTCATACGGACGTGCAAACCTATAAAGCACCCAAAATGCTGGCAATGGAGTACACTCAGGATAAGGCAAGTCCAACGCTTGTTTGATGCTCCATGCTGGTACAGGGCGTTAAGAAGAACATATTTATATGTATATATATTCATATACATGTATCATGGGGCCCCTAGGTGTTGCTTGGAGCAGCATTCTTTATTCTCTCCTTGCGTTTCGGTTGTAGAGTGTCGTCGGCCGTGAAGCTATGTGCGTCCCTTCTATTCAGGTCTCCGCAAAGGATAAGGCTGCACGAGAATTGCAGAGGGCTGCTGCTCGGCTGCAGAAGAGCGAGCTGGTTCGCGCTGTTCGGGCAGTGGCTGGCGATGCACCAGAGGAAATTGGAATCGAGCGGTGGCTAGCCGCCAAGGCGCACGGCCAGGCTGTGCGGGAGGCTGGTCTTCTTGGGGCGAGCAAATTCGACGATGATGATCAGGAGCTGGAAATGATGAGGCGTTCTCTCTCCAAGAAAGAGCGAAAGGGTCAGGACATGGCTTTGAGGCCGAGACGCGTCCTCTTTGCATTACTTTTGGCCGTTCACCGTTTGATTGTCTGTTTTTCGTGTGAAATCGTTCTCTACACTTCTCGGTATAGACCAGAAGGGCCACTGGCGCAGGGGTTAAGGTATTCGCAATGAGTCCTTGTATGCTCTATGCTGAGCAGAAGCGTTTTACGTTTTATACGGCCGAGGGTCGGCAACAGGTACGACGTCTCATTGCATGCCTGCCGTCTCTGCTGTTCCTGACTTTCTCACTCAGCACAAGCGGCTCAACGCGCCCTGTTTGAACGCCGTGCTGCTGCTGCTGTTGGCTCGACTTTGGAGGATTTGGCAATTTTCGCCGATGAGTCGATTGCGCTAGAAGATGATGGGCTTGAATCTGTTGCTGGTCCGATACAACGGACGAAAGCACGGGGGGCTCTTGGCCATTACCTCAATGCAGCCAAGCAGGCAGCAGACGAGGCAGCGAAGACTAGGAAAGCCAACGCGGAGAAGTTGGTACTTTCAAGGCAACAGAATGTTCAGCATCTTAGTCGGCGTGTAAACGACACAGGCAGGTGCGTAATGCCACTCCTGTTGTAGCAGTGGCCGCCTCAACACTCTGGCGGCCCTAGCGCCAAGTTCAGTAGATCGAGTGCAGCAGTATCCGTTTTGTAGCATTGGCCAGCGCACAGCTGGGATGATTTAGGGAGTTGAGTAAATTTTCATGTTTCCAGCCCTCAATATACATCTACACATAATCAATCGCTTCATCCTTTACCGTCCTTTTTGCTTCTCCGTAGACACAGGGCTCCTTTGCCCAGTAACGATGTTGAACCGGACGAGGAGTTCGAGGCCCTCGCGGGCGAAGCCAGAAGAAAGAAGGAACTGAAGAAGAAACGAATGCAGGAAAAGGCCATGCAATTCCTCCCACAGATCGAGGAGGAAGTGTCGGGTCAGAGAGGTGAGCAGGGAGGTTTGCGGGATCACAGGTAGTTCGTATTATCCCTTCTTTTATGCAGATATGTATGGGTACAGGGTTCAGACCGATACGCAAATATATACATATTGTGCTAGTAAGACAGCAGAATCAGGAACACGGGCGAACATGATCAGACCAGCTGCATTGATATTCCTACTTATATTAACCACAAGAACCCCTTCACATTTTCGCCATTAGCGCTGCTTTTATATAGATTTTAAGCGCCAAAGTGCACGTATGCAAGTGCCTCATTGATTGGCATTACTGTAGGCATCACTCGCGAGATCGAGAAGAACAAAGGTCTTATCAGAAAGCGAAAGAAGTTTGAGGGGAATGCCAGGGTACACAACAGAATGAAGTATCAGCAGAAGTCGAAGAAACTGAAGGTAAGAAGCTTTTGGGTATCTGAATGTAGAGGCAGGGTGTCTGAAGGGAGCTTGAGAACAAAAGTATCCGGACCTTCGTGTCAACTATTTAATGTGCTTCTTTCTCAGTCGATTCGCCCGGAAATGCGCGCTGTGGAGGACCGCAACTACGAAGGCGAAACGTCGGGTATTCGAACAAATTTGAAGAAGTCGAGGACTCTTCGCTAACTCCCTTACCCTGAATCGTTCGCATAGAGGGGTTCTGAATGGGGCATGAACCACGGGTGCTTGTCGATCAGCGTCAGTTTTAACTCGCACCCGGGAATTTATTTTGTGCATTTTTGCACATTGCCTCTTACGGCGATATCGCCAGTTCGTGATTCCCCAAGGTGTTGCCGAAGACTGGCCAGGTAGTAAATTCTTTACAAGCGCTGACAATAGCATAAGTTGGGGGACGGGGAGAGGCCATATTCAGTGTACCAGGGAGCATGTGAAACTAGGGCTAGAAAAAGCTGTTGGCTTGGGTTTGAAGAGAATAATTCAAAGTTCACCTTCCCTCCGCCGGAGGTCGTCCGAGAGAGGAAAGGGTGAGACATTAGGCACTAGCGTGAAATCTCTGCCTGTTTCCTTCTTCGGCAGCAGCTTCTTACTGCTTACACGAATAGGCCCTTGCCCCTGCGCCGGAGCCGATGAGAAAAACGATGACCTGAAGGCTTTGATGCAGCCAGCGTTTCCGGCTTTGGTCGCGTTGGACAATATTAGGCAGAATCTGTTTATGCCGTCGGGTCATAAGGTTTTACAGATATATCGACACTGTAATCATGCTTCTCTGGAGTGATTTCAAGCGTCGTCCCTTTTTTGGCCACGAGATCGCCCTTCCTGGGGGTTCTCTCCTCATCTTCAAGTTTGGCAAAGCCATCCCAGCCGAGGTGCACAGTGGCATCCAAAGTGTATTTTGCAGAATCCGGTGCGGTTGGCACCTTGGCGCAAAGGAAGGCGGGCACGGGTTTACCGGGCTCGTAGATAGTGCTAATGTCTCCAGCAAATAGAGAAATGACCTCAGGCTCTCCCGTTTCGGGGTTGATTTCTTGCAGAGTCACCGCTAGGTAGGTAGGCTTGGGTAGGGGCTTTGGGGAGGTCATTTTCACAAAGGCCTTCACTGCAATGCCAGTAACCTCGTCAGACATCGGCCCAAAGTTGCAGTCAGCCACAGAGGGTTCGCCGGCTGGGCCCTGCTCAACCTTCGCCAGAGTGAGGTCAGCCTCATAAGAGTCGCTGCCAGTGGTAACCACTGTCTCCCCAATGTATTCCACCTTGTTGCCCTCAGCTGGGTCGACGATATGGGCCTTGAGGGAAGCCTTCTTCGATTCCAGTCCTTGCAGATCAGCGCAGAAGTTGTACGTAATGTCACTGTTAATGGAGTAGTTATCCAGGGAAACCTTGTGACTGTACACGGGGGCCTTGGTTGACGAGGAAGAGGCTTCCTCAACATCGATGGTCAGCACAGCTTCCTTTGAAAGCTGCATGGGTTTCTGGTTATCCTCAAAGGTCGCGTGCCCCTCAAAGTGCACTGCTCCATTTTCGCACTTAGGGGTGTCAGGGTCCGCATGAACAGCCAGGGCGACCGCAAGAGCCACAGTGATAAGGTGTTTGGGTGCCATCTTGCGATCGTGCGTAAACCTGCAACACCATACATCTTGAGTGACACCATGAAACACCAACTGCGGCAGACAAGGGACACTAAGAAAAGGCCTACTGAATCATTTAAAAGCGCATAAAGAGCTCATAGGTGTAGGCGAACAAACTCGACTAGGCTGTGGAAAGTGATACTATGAACTATGCCAATGCTCATGAGGTCAACAGTGCCAACCAGCGCTATAATCGGCCAGACTGAAACAACCCAAAACAAGGCCAGTAGCCCGTAGCTGTGTAATTCACCTGTTGTTTCATATATATGTTTCTCTTCTAGACATATATTTCTATAAAACTGAGGAACCTGGTTCTCCTACATGGGCTGTGATGTTGGAGGGTGACCGGAGGTGACGGGGGGTGGCGCCTATCGGTCAGGCGCCGGTAACCTTACATGCGCGCCCAAGACTCCAGTATGCCGAAAGGGATTAAAATACTTAAGTTCAAACTAATAGATAGTAAAAAATTGCCTTTGACAGATTTAATAGTGGCGCTTTCGCACAAAAGGGCATATCTACTTGCCGGTGACCTGTTTCCACTTTGACAAAACCCAAATTCTAAAGGCCGAGCAATGCCAGCCTGATTCCACATTGAAAGGGGCATTGCAGTGCCATAACTCTAATTCTAATTGCTTCCCATACCATTATATTTGGGTTTGCAGAGGCCTGTCATTGAAAAGCCCAGCGGGGTTCTCTGCGGCCCGCGTTGAACATAAGCCTACAGTAGTATGTTGTCAACCACGACAAATAAATCCCCACATGTTTAGCGTTAGTCCATATAAACATAGTGTCGAAGTTTTCGATTTCTATGAGGGCGGTTCAGGTATATGGGAAGAATGCAAGCCTGCATATTCAGCGAGTACAACGCGCGCAACGCGGCGTGGTAAAATTGCCATTTCTAACCGAGCATCTTCGTTCACATTTAGTGATTTGGTTTATCGAATTTCAATACATTTGTTTTTCTTCACCTTCTGGCCCTTTGTAGTGCGGTGCCTCTCGGAGCTGGACCATCGCTTCTGTACTACTGTAGGTCAGCCTACCTCCACACAAACTTTTGTACACGTTTTCTCCAGCAGTTGTAAAGGCTCACGAAAGTCTTAACGAAGTTTTGAGTTTCTTATCTGGCGTCATCACCCCGCTGCCCCTCGCTGTCCAAATGAACTCATACCAGTAGCTACGCAGATCAGAGAGAAACCACTGAATGATCAGAGGTACAGCAAGTGCTGTTCAATTCATTTTATTGATATCAAACTGCAGCTGAATCTGCTTGACGCTTAAGTTCGCTGTCCTATGAACAGGGCTGCGACAGATGCAGAAACTGAGCCAAAGGAGCGATTCTCCGTTGGCTCAGAAAAGCTATTACAAAATCATAAAGGGAATTCAAGGTGACAAGCTTGAGAAAATCAATGAATGTCTGTTCTGCTCCATTCCCAAGACTTGATTTCACACGAAGGGGTCTTGGAATAAATTATGATGCCACATCTTAGCTGCGTCTCGCATCATATTAAGAACTCTAGTGGGTTGAGTGCGGGAAACGGAAAGCCCTTTTAAAATTACTCGGTAGCCTCTATGACTTCGCGTCATTGGCAGCTACGCACTTCCCTACAAAGACGTAAGTTTGAGAGTTACAGCTGCTACCACACCACAGCATGGCTTCACGGAGCTGCTCTGCGCTCATCCACGAGCTGTGGAAGAATTGGGATGTCAGGTGTCACCACAGCCGTTTTCTGGATTTGGTCAAGCTATTTAAAAAAATTATTTCGATTAAGCAGCAGTCTAGGAGCGAAAGCTCCATGGCAATGGAAGTTGACGGTGGCGCAATGCCTGTTGGGGCGGCAGAGGTGGGCTTGCAAACTGATATGAAATATGTGGCTTCATAGGTGGTTAAGAGGCACGACTTGTCACCAGATGAAACAGCTTTACAAACGCTTTAATAAGGTTCAGCAGAGCAGAACAGTACGATGGCCGTAAGGATGCGTGCAAACTTGAAACTTCAATCAGCTGTTTGGAGATGTACCTCGCTTTGCACTCCGCAGATTAAGACAAGTAAGCGCTTCCAGGGTCATGTATATGGGGGCCACGGACATTGATGTTCTTTTTTCGTACAGAGGGAGTCATCTGCCCACAGACTTTTTCACAGTGTAATCCTTTCACATGTCCCAAGTTATCGCTTTATGCAAAGCTTAGCTCATTTGCAAGATTTGGAAGAGTTGAGAAGACTTAGACAGGAACATCTATCAGTAGGTGAGTACATCGCGAAATGTTGAACTTTGATGAGCAATAGACACGGCGTGACTTAAAAATACTTCATCAGCGGCTATTCTTGGTTCAAAGTGAAGTGTCAGTTCAGATGGTCGCAGGATGGGCAGCGACTCAGCAATTAAACCATTGGCCGTTTAGGCTTTCGCATGATGGACTAATTGAGGCTTCACGAGCAAATGAAAGCAGCTCCCGCTTCCTTAACTGGAAAGCAGGAGCCACATGCGGACTTAGAAGTGACGGATGTGAGGGGGTGCGCCAACCTGGTCTAGCTTATAGTCTACGTTGAACCAAAACTAAGTGAGCAAACCAGCACTCCTAGGCAGATTCAGACAGCCTCCAACAGCGCACCTGCTACGATTGTAGGAAGACGGCTCTTGTAATCTGGAGCTGCAAGCACATCCAAAACTTCGAAGCAATTAAACAACGGGAGACACCACACCGGAAACAGGCTGCTTGGCGAACAGAGAAGGCGTGTCACGGGAGCCGAAAGTTGTCCACGCAGGCTGCAGAGCTGTGAATGGGGCTGCAAGGGGTAGAGCCGCAGTTGGAGACCCACCACGGGATCTTTCAGCGCTTACGCAACCTCACATTGATCAATCCTATTACCTTTGGTTAGGAGCTGATGTGAAGGGGGACCTTTATCCAAGGAGACAAAGAAGTGCAGTCTGCTTGCTCACCCGCTAGCGCAGTCCCTGCCCTGAGACTCAATTCAGCTGACAGGAGGCAGAATGCAATGAATTACAAAGCTATGCCGATTAATTGGCATCTCGAACTGAAATCTTGTCCTTTTAAAATGATTCGTAACCTATGCGCTGGGCCCCTGCACCATAATACAGTCTGAGAAAGAGAGTGGGTGTCCGACGCTGCAAATGCTACCACAGCTTCGCATTGCGAAGGTAACGTGCCAGGAAGTGCTAGGAAGATTCATCTTGTGATTTCCTCAACAACTTTCATTTACTCAATGGACAGCGGGGTAGAGTTGGTACTTCAGCAAGGCGAGGCCGAGTCTACATGTAGCCTGAGGCCGTTCTGGGCACGCATTATCTCCTTGCTAGCTTTTCACATATTTGCTAGTAGAACATTGCATTGAGCGTCTAACAAAGCAACAGCAAGAATGAAAAACATCAAGGCGGAAGTTGCGGATGTGCTCAACAGCGACGAGCTGCCAGCGGGCTGGCCGGTGGCTGGTCGTCCAGCGCGCCGTCTTGAGCTAATTCCAGGGTCAGCCCTAAGCTCTATTTCGCAACATTTCGAAGCCCGTAGCGCATAGAAAACGTATTGAGTGGATTGTCTGTAACTGATTGAAAAAAGGCAAAGTGCATGAATCGACCAGCGCCATCGGGCACAACCGGATGTTGGCGCTCAAAAAGGACGGACGTTGGCATATGTGCGTCACCTTAAGGCCCTCAACAAGATTGGTGCAAAGCGTAACTTCTTAGTGCTTCATATTGACGAAGTATCAGACAAGCTGCATGAGTCGATAGCCTATAAGACATGTGACTTTCCTAGGCTCTTATTCACAAGTCTTCATTTCACCCTGGGAGCAGGCACAAAACGATGTTGCACACTTGCACAATCAAGTATATCTGTACGCCAGCTAAACTTGTTCATGTCTCAGCGGAGCTGCAGCGCCAAGTTAATCGTGGTTTGATGAGAGTATCAAGAACGGGTAGACCGCTGCACAGATGGACGACGTCTCGGTACTCAGCCGAAAGAGTCAAGAACCCCTATAGTGCTTAGGTGTGGATCAGCTGTTCAGGGACAAGCAGTGCTGCGTAAAAGGTGCGCAAGTGTTTGGTTTCGTCTAAGACCTGGATATAGGAGGCCAAGGTCGCAACAAGGACGCTTATCAGCCACCTTGTAGCTCCACCAGTAGTTGCGCTGCTAGATTAAGAAATCCACGTCTTCCTAGCAGCGCAAACCATCGACGCAGCGGTTGGTGCTAGTCCCTTCCAACAGCCTACAGGTTTTCCGGGACCCCACAATATTACTTTTCAATCTCGCCGCTTCCCGGAAAACAGCAGCGGTGTCCAGTGAGGAAACAGCAGCTTAGCGCACTATAGTGGGGAGTGGAAAAGGCGGAAATTATTTGCATGGGGGTCACTTTGCTTTACAAGCTGATCATCAGTCTTGAATGTACTTAACAAAGAGTATTTAGGCCTCTGACAATCCAAGAGTTGTTCGTTGGCTTGATCCTCCCTGCCAGGCGCCTTTACAACGAAACTTATTAACGAGCTAAAGAACGTGTCGCCGATGCACTCTCGCAGTGCCCCCGCGATTCGCTAATGCGCAGCTCGACCGCTCTTGGCTTTGATCAGTAGGGGCGTGTACCGAAAGTAAGTGTTTATTGGTTTCGGCACCCATTCATCCGGCTTCTTTAGTGGTTTTGCGAAAAGCGAGTGGTTACGTTCTTTTGGCTCATGGTGGGACGCACATTGCACGGGTGAAACCCTAATTGTTCTGGAGGGCTCAGACAAGTGAAGTAGAAATAGATTATTCGGATTCTCAGCAACTAAAGCAAGGAAATCGTCACTTACCCAAATTCTTGCAAAGCCCTCCAGGTTCTGGAGAGGATTTAGACTGACCTGACTATGCACTTTATTGTCGAATTGCCGGGTGTCAAGGGTCAAGTTAACATAGACACCGTTGTTGACATGCGCAGCAAATATGATTACTTTTCTTCGTAACCAGCACTGTCACGGCTTACAACGTTCCTCACTTATTATTATTGCATTCCAAAGCCTTGCAGAATTCCCAGTAGTACCAAATATCATGACCAATAGGGATCCAAATTCTCTGTTGCGTTGTGACGTGCCCTTACAACCTGCCTGTGCGTTGGCATACCATAATATCGCGAACCACCTTTTGGCAGGTGGACAGACAGAGTGCATCGACTCTGCTCTTCGGGATGGCGTGCGCCTATACGCCCACCAAACGCAAATTGCGTGGCTTACTTTTGTTCCTTATGCCAAGTGAGTTCAGAATGCACAGTACATCAGTGTACCCTGTGCTCTCCCGCGTCTTTGGTCCATACAAAGAAGCTCCTCTCCAATCCGACCTTGATCTGGCGGTCTGCTATCAGCAACTACACCTAGCAACGAATGGATGTACACAACAGTTGACTGGTGCACGCGTATGTATGCGCAAAGCTGAATAGCGAGATGCACGGAGTGATTATCAGTGGTGATCTCCGGTGTGCGGTTAGCTGGAAGATTTGATTTAGGTGAATTGACAGGCTTTGCAAGATGTACCAGAAGGTGACCGGGCGAAGGCAATTGCGGACAGGTTAATAGGTCCACTGCCATCCCTTCACGAACGAGTGCTCTTCTTGCTTTATCGATTTCCCTGTAAGTTGATCATGCTACCGAATCACCATTATCGCCTTCAAACTTTTCAAAACTTTCCTAAATATTTGCGGACTTTGCCGGGCATGCCCTAAAACCGTGTGGAGGCGAAGGACACCTCAGAGAGCCGTATAATTGCTGAAATTTGGGACTACCTGGCGCCGAGAAAATATTGGACGAAACTCTTTAGTGATGTGGAGTGTGGAACGACACCGTTAGTGGCTGACGGACGAGCAGTTGCGGGTTTTGTTGCCTGCGGGAGGATTAGTGGTATTCTGTTTGGTTCAGCGTGCTAGTCGCTGTGAAAGCCCTTGTTCACGTTCCTTCAATATTACCTTCCCCAACGCATGCTCTACCTATCACAGCTACCCTCCTTTATAGGTAGCGCTTGAAAGGTTTACGGGTTTTACCATTGAGGTATTCTGTACACTCAGACATAAGCGCGGATACCCAAAAATTTTCACCATGTGTTTATTTCGGACTTTGAAGTTAACTACGCTGTATGCACTGGCTGGACTGTAACGCAGAGATTTGTTGTTTGAGGCAGGAGGCACCGCTGGGTTAAGGCGAATTTGGTTTCCTTTAATATATTGTATTCGTGTTCTGTTATCTCTTTCCAGGAGGCAGAGAGAGTGCAGCGCTCTGATGAGGGCGAGGCATCGCACCGCCTCGATCATGCTGCCTTGATCCTCATTCGCTTTTAGCTAGTGTGTGAAATTTCTTTTATGTAAATATCTCCACCTCTACGCTTACTTTGACTTTCTTACTCGGACTGTTTCCGCTTGTATGCCTGCCTGGGGAGTGGCGATGGGACAAGAAATTTCCCGCTGTCGCGCAGGGTTGGTCCCAACTTACAGATACGTCCCATGAAGGTTGCATTATTAAAGAACAGGGGGAGAAGGGGGAAGATGTGTGCGTCGGGATAAGCTACAACTTAAAATCACCTTCAACTGCAGTTGGTTTCTTGATAAGAAAGTAGTAAGGACTTGGCTAATTAATCTGCCTGTTCGTAAATCTATTTATTGTAGAAAAGTGCTAGCTTGAGCCAAGCAGACACACTGTTGTGTGCGTGTGAGGCAGATGCTATGTGCAACTAGCTGTTCATGCCTGTGACTGTTAGGGGGTGCAGCTACGTGTACCCAAACTAAGTCTCTCGTCTTACTGGGAGCTCTGGGGGGGGGCGTGGGTAGAGGAGGGGAGCATCTTTTGGAGAACACCCAAGAAACTACGATGAACTTTGCATTAAGTTTGGAGTTAAGAGTCATCCTTCAGAGACCTTAAATGGAGCGCTACAACGCGAAGGCTCAGTGCTCAAGGGCTACAGCACTGCAAGCCCTACGTGACACTTTCGCCCTCATGCCAAAGCCCTGAGGGGTTAGAGAGTGGAATAAAGGAGCTCTTTTGGGAGAATACTTATTAGCATGTTACTAAGTTTGCACTGAATCGAAGAGGGTCTCTTTAAGGAAAGTTTCGTTGGAGCGCAACACTAGCCCAGCACTAGCCAGCAAGAGCTTGGCACAATGCTGCTAGATTACGTACACGGAACCCCAGATAGCAGCCAAACTCAGGGCCAAGACTGCACCTATACCTCTTTATGATGTACAGGGGGCTAGTGAGAATTGCAGAATGCAAAGTGTAAAACCGAATGACTGAGGATAAATTTTATACCCTAGCGTGTCCATTTCTATGCCGGATATGCTGTACCTCCGAGCCTCCCTAACCAAGAGAGCTATCAAGAAATTATACGGGAATAGCTGGCTTTCACTTAGTTCCAATTTGCTCCTTTCCTCGTTGTTGCAATGATTAGTTTCTTTCAGATCCTTCTTACCACACGCGCATAAAGAAGCATAAAAGAATGCAGGGCTGGAATTGGGTATTAATTTATGAATGGTGTGCTAGCAGCAAACTTTGTCAGGCAGCGGCTTTACACCAGAGAATACAGCAGCAGCTCGAGCACGACCCGCGGGGATAAGATGTAGAATTCCTGCCTAATGGTCCCTTCCAGCCATAAAATGTACCAGTTCACATGCCAATCATGCTGTGTAGAAGCTGCATCTGCTACTGGAAAAGGAAAAAAATTTCCCTTGTGTTGGTGAGTGATCCGGCAGGGAACAGCTGGTGCAGAGAGCGGGAAGAAAGGTCACTTTTTGTCTCGAAGGAGCGCCGCTGTGACTAGTCTACGGATGCAAGAGGCAAAATCGCGCATAAAAAATATAAAATAGATAACGGTACCAAGAGGGCCGTCATGGCCAGTTACAATACAGCCCCGAGACAGGCAAGCGTACGGGAGCAGCCCATCCCGGCGCGCGCAGAGAATTGTAGGGCATGTGTGCGCTTCAATATTTCAAATTTGAGCCATTTCGTTCCGTTTGAATAGGTATATTTCAAGCTTTTCTGAGAGAGACTCTCCGCAGGTGCTGCGGCGCATGCGGTAGCGGCAACGACTATACAGCCGGAGCACCGCCATGGCTAGAGCAACTGATAAGAAAGCATCTTCCTCAAGCGCCCCCTGGGCAGCCAAGATCTCGGATCTCCTAATCTTTGCATGCGACAGCGCTGGCAGGAGCGATCTCTTGCCTTGCTGTTCGCCGAGCCGTCTCCCTCGAAGAGCGCGATGGTTGCCCGGCTCCATTGAGCCTCGATTGAGCCTCTAGGGCACTTTTCGACACTCCCCTGCCTCCCGTGCATGCCCTTCAGGCCGCTCACGCCTCGTGCGGGTGTGGCGATTGTTGCCACCACGGCTGTGCTAGCAGTGGGTAGATCGAGGCCAGTTCTTGAGGGGCCGTTGACTAGACGCTGTCGTCTCCGCTTCCCTCCATTCCAGCCACGAGTAGGGGCCCCTTTGGGCAGCCACAGGGCGGCTGCTGCGTCCTTGGCGTCGCAGCAGCTGCTCCAGCATCGAAAAACGCCATCGCGGGAGCAGTAGGAGCATAGGAGTCTTGCAGGAGCCCGTGGATACGATCGATAGCCGCCGCAATGCATCTCGTGGTGCAGCATTGCCCTGTTGGCGATCTTTAGTTCGAACGCGCAGCTGCGGCTCTCATCGGACGCGCTGTCTCGACACAGGTTTCCTCCCCGCGGTTCCATCCTCTCTTTGCAACCATTGTGGCCCCCCAACTCGGTGGCATATTTATATACATAAACATATATAAATCGACACGAGCGAAACGTGCTGAAACCAGGCAGAGAGAGCACTCAGACAGGCAAAGGCACGGGGTATTCGTTGATGAAAAGCCTCGACGAAGTCCGTTGAGTCTCCAGGTTCTTTTCAGCGGCAGGAGCCAGCCCAGTGCCGCCTTCTCAGGAACAGATCTCCGTGTCTCCCAAGCGCAGGAGCAGTTTCTTCTTGTCGCCACGTCCGTTTTGGATACAAATCTTCTTGAGTAGATAGCTATGGGACTGTGGGTGCGTCTGTGCCCTTGCGTCTGCGGGGCGGACTGGCCTGGGCAGTTGCTGCGGTGGTGTCTGCGGAAGCTAGGCTTTGAGGGATATTTGACGCAGCTGGATCGCCCTGAACTCCATCAGCGGCGTTTAGGGAACCTCGTTGTTCGCGCGAGAGCTTTTCAGCAGCAGCACCCGCATCACCCGCAACAGGAGACGGCAGCCAACGCCGCGTTGAATGTGTCGAAATGGACGAATTGCGTCAGAACCACGCAGTACACCTGGTGGTCCTTCCTGCCACTCAACTTCCTCGCACAGTTCACGCAGCCCGCGAACTTTTATTTCTTCGTGATGGCGATCCTGCAAATGGTGCCGTCTATCAGTGACAGCGACGGAATGCCCACCTTTCTCTTTCCCCTTGCCCTCGTGATGCTCATCACGGCTGCGAAGGACGCCTACGAAAACGTCAAGAGAGCTCAAGCCGACAGAACCGAGAACATGCGCGAGTGCTCCATTTGCATGCCAGAGGGCCTCCAACGCGTGCAGTGGCAAAGTCTAAAGCCTGGGGATGTCATCAAGCTGCACGCTGACGAGGCCGTTCCAGCCGATGTGGTGCTGCTCAACTGCTCAGACGCATGCGGTGTCGCCTACGTAGAGACTGTCCAGCTAGACGGAGAAACGAACCTCAAAAACAAAACGTGTCTTCCTCCAATCGCCATGAGGGTCATGAACGATGAAGATGCCGGAAATATCAACTGTAAGCGACGCGGCGTAAAACGGCCTCCAAAAACACAAGAACGGATACCCACACGTTCACGCCGCACGTGTGCTCGTGTTCTCTCTAGATAGACGCGGATCTACATACATATATCTATGTATATTTATATCTCCATCTCTTAACATACACAATACATATATATATGTATGTACGTACCTATCAGTATATGTAGTTCCATATCGCTCTGTCTCGCTATATAAGTCTCCCTCTCTCTACATACATACATATATATATATATATGTATGTATCTCTCTAACTCTATCTCTATTATCTCTCCAACTCGATCTCTATTATCTCTCTAACTCTATCGCTGTCTATGTATCTATATATATATACATATATATATCTTCCTCCACGCTGCCTGCACGCGCCTATAAAGCGCAGCACTTTGCGCATACCAATTTCTCTAGTCCAACAGGTAGCTAGCGGACTGTAGACGACCTGGATGCTCGAAGGCAGCGCACACGGAGCGAAAGCTTTCGCGATGCACGCCTTCCGGACGGCATTCGAGAAGCATATATATATATATGTGCAGTAGGATCTCGAGCGAGTTCTTTCGTTAGAGCTTCATTAATGAGGCAGCTCCTTTGCACAGTGAGGCCTCTATGCAGTGCTGCGGAGTAGGCCTCAAATATATATGTGTGTATCCCACGTTTCGGGTATTTAGCTCTTCAGTCGCACGCTGCCTGTGAGCAGGTGTACCAGCATGGGGTGTGTTTGCCGTTGTTTGTTGGCTGCCTGCACGTATTGCGTGTTTCTGCGCTTTCTTTGGGGGGTTTGCGCTCTCTGCCGCTGTGCTGCCCGTCGTATCTACTTGTGCATGCGTTCTGTTTGTGCCACCTGTCACATTCGGGGATCGCTTGCCTCAGCAGTCCGCCTTCGCATGCAGTGCAGTGCATGCAGTGCAGTGCATGCAGTAGAAAGGAGAGAGCTTACTGCGTGTCTCCCAGCCAGCAGGAAGCGCAGTGGGGGCGTGAGCGCGTCTGAATGCTGCCCCTTAAATCAATCATAGAGCATTTTTGAGGGGGCCTTTTTTTGAGAGTCTTGTGTTTGGGTGTTTGTATCCCACCGTCGACTGGGGTTGGGGTATTGTATCCGACAGCCTTGACTTGCATACTTGTGTGAGGGGTTTCTTTCTGCGCAAAAAGTGTTGCTGTGCGTGTGTGCATGCATGCATTTTGCGCGAAATGTGTTGCTATGTGTGTGTGTGTGTATGCATGCCTTCATGTATTTTGCGCAAAAAGTGTTATTGTGCGTGTGTGTATGTGTGTGTGTGCATTTTGCGCGAAATGTGTTACTATGTGTGTGTGCATGCATGCAATTTGCGCGAAATGTGTTGCTATGTGTGTGTGTGTGTGCATTTTGCGCGAAATGTGTTACTATGCGTGTGTGCATGCATGCATTTTGCGCGAAATGTGTTGCTATGTGTGTGTGTGTGTGTGCATTTTGCGCAAAAAGTGTTGCTGTGCGTGTGCGTGTGCATTTTGCGCGAAATGTGTTACTATGCGTTTGTGTGTGTGTGTGTGCATGCATGCATGCATGCTGCAGTGGAGGTGCACTATGAGGCTCCCTCCGCTGAGCTGTACAAATTCTCTGGGACGTTGCTGCTGCTGCCCCCGAAGGCACGTTCGTCGGTGCTTGTTGCTGCGGGAGGAGAGACTCTCAATGCGGCTGGCTCTGCCGGATGGAATTTGCATCCTGCTGTTTCGCCTTTCGCGTCCACGCACAGCAGTGGTGGCAACGGGGGTGTTATGCACGAGCTTCCGGATGGGGTCTGCCCCCCCCCCGAAGAGCAGCAGCTCGACAGCGAGGTGGAGAGACGCGGGAGCAACATGGCGCCTAGTCCGAAGGATTTGCCTCGGGAGAACGAGCAGCAGCAGCAGCAGCGGCAGAGCGGTCTGCACGGTCCAGCGGGAAGCCTCTCGCTGACTATGCAGCCTCCGCAGCAGCAGCGGCAGCAGCAGCAGCAGCAGTACGCAGTAGACATCTCGCAGTTCATCTGGCGAGGTGCAACAGTGCGCAGCACTGAGTGGATGTATGGCCTCGTGGTCTACACTGGACACCACACACGCATTATGAAGAATACCAAACAAAGGGAGCTCAAATACTCCAGAACGCAAGTGGTATACAATCAGCATGCCGTCTTCTTGGCAATTGCACAGGTGAGTTTCGTTGGCTGCGACTTCTGCCTGCCTGCTCTGAGGCTTGTGCATGCATGCATTGTGGTGTGGCGCTCTCGCTGCGCTCCTGTCGAGCCCTTGGCTGCTGCGGATCCTGCGTTTCGACGCTGTCTCGCATGCAATTTCGAGGAAGAGCATGGGTGTGCAAGAGGGAGAGGGACGGACAGGGAGGCTTGGACGGTGTTCTCTTTGTCAGGCGCCTCCTGTAGAGCTGTCTCTGTCTTTCTCTGTCTCTGTCTCTCGCTTTCCTTCTTTTTCTCTTTCTCTCTCTAGGTTCATCTGCCCTCTCCTGCATACCCTGTTGAGCTCGTGGTGGTGCTGCGGCTTTTCTAGGGCATCTATGTACATGTTGTATATGTAAGTGTGTGTGTATATGTATGTCTGTATTTGTCTGTGTAGACGTGTCTGTGTAGACGTGTCTATGTGTGTGTAGACGTGTGCGTCTATGTGTGCGTATGCGCGTGTGTGCGCCTGTCTGTGCTGTTTGCGGTTCGTGCAGTTTGTCCTCTGCGTGATTGCTGCCGTCGTGTATGCCTCGAAGAATCAGCACATCTCTGACAATGCCTGGTATCTCGATACGCGTTGGGAGTCTGGCATTTCCAATTTCTTGTCGTCGCTCGGCGTGGTGAGGCTTTGTGCGTTTCGTTTTCTGACGCACCGGTGCATGCATGCGCGTGAGATTCTCTCGCTGGAAGCACGCGGCTGGTGCAAAGTGCTCCGCGGGGCTTGTGGGGGGTGTTGTTGCCACCAAAGAGTGCTCTCGAGTGCTCCAAAGACGGCATTTTCTCGCGGCTTTCGCAGAGCGTGGGCTGTGCTGCGTGCGGCTTTTTGCGCGCGGATGCAGGCTTTTGGCCGCTACGTGCTGCTGCTGAGTTACTTCGTACCGATAACGCTGCTCGTTCAGCTGGAAGTGTGTCGGTGGTGTCAAGCGGGATTCTTGTCTTCGGATATGCGCATGAAAGGGCTTGAAGGCTTTGGAGGCGCAACGGCGCAGTCTGTTGCACTCATGGACGAGCTGGGAAGTGTGACACACGTCTTTTCAGACAAAACAGGAACGCTGACTCAGAACCTCATGCAATTCAGATGCATCGCCATCGATGACGAGCTCTATGGATACGATGAATTCCAGGAAGAGGTAGGCTCCGCCGCTGTCTTGCGCGGCTTCTTGTGCATGCAGTTGAGACTGCAGGACCCCTACTTGTGTAAGGCTTCTCTGCAACACCCTTCCTCCTGGAGGATCTCTCTTTGTGTGCTCTGCTGTGTGTATTCTCTGTTGTGTGCGCTGTGTGTTATATGTTGTTGTGTTTCGTTGTGTGTTGTGTACTGCGTAAATTGTTGTGTGTTGTGTTTTGTTGTGTTTTGTTCTGTGTTGTGTTTTGTTGTGTGTTGTTGTGTGTTGTGTGTGTTTTGTCTTGTGTTTTGTTGTGTGTGTTTTGTTGTGTGTGTTTTGTTGTGTGTGTTGTGTTGTGTGTGTTGTGTGTGTTTTGTTGTGTGTGTTTTGTTGTGTGTTGTCTGTGTTTTGTTGTGTTTTGTGTGTGTTGTGTGTGTTTTGTTGTGTGTTTTGTTGTGTGTGTTTTGTTGTGTGTGTTTTGTTGTGTGTGGTGTGTGTTTTGTTGTGTGTGTTTTGTTGTGTGTGTTGTGTTGTGTGTGTTGTGTGTGTTTTGTTGTGTGCACTGTGTGTTATATGTTGTTGTGTTTCGTTGTGTGTTGTGTATTGCGTGAATTGTGTGTGTGTTGTGTTTTGTTGTGTGTTTTGTTGTGTGTGTTGTGTGTGTTTCGTTGTGTGTGTTTTGTGTGTTTTGTTGTGTGTGTTTTGTTGTGTGTGGTGTGTGTTTTGTTGTGTGTTGTGTTGTGTGTTGTGTGTTGTGTATTGCGTGTTGTGTGTATTGTGTGTGCGTATAGACATATATATATATATATACATATGCGTGCATGCATGCATATGTATATGTTCGCAAGTGCTTGTGGGTTGTAGGGGGTGCTGGTGTTTGGGGGAGTCGCTGCATGTCGACAGGCGGTTAGGTAGCTGCGTGCTTTGGACCTACGACGTTAGGGGTTGGGTATTATGTCTTTTTTTTGATGGTGACATTTAATTGCGATTTGGGGGGAAGAAAGGGGAGCTTGGAGAAGGCCTTTCTCAGGCTGCAGCCTGGCGCCGTTGAGGGGGGTGCATGGTGTGCGTCTGCAGAAATCCTTCGTGGTGTCGGAGAGTTGCAGCGAGATTCGCTGCATGCAGTCTCGCGGCTCGTCGATTTCTCTAGGAGGCGATCAGTACCTGCACAAGGGGGTAAAGAGGCAATCTACGGCGTTAGACAAGACAGTTTGCCCAAATAATCATGTATCCTTTAACGCCAAAGCCTTTGCAGATCGCATTGCTGCAGCCTCAGACTCCCACCAACGAAAGGTAACGGCTGCCTGCCTGCGTGCCTCTTGCACACACAGTCCCCCCCCCCAGTCTGCGTTCCCTACCGACTGTGCTTGCGTGCATGCATGCACAGTTGCGGTCTGTGCGGAGCGCGTGCGGCTTTCTTTTAGTTTCTGGGGTGGGATGAGGAGGGGTACGACAGGATGTCGGGAGGAGGGTGGATGCGAGCGAGGGGAGGAGGAAGCTGCATGGCTGAGTTGTGGAAAGGCTCACGCGTCTCTGAGTGTCATGCACACACCGACGAGGAGGAATCTAGAGGTGACGCAGGCTGGCTGGTGTTGCTTTGTCTTAGGCGCGTGACGCCCTCATGGTTTTGGCCCTCTGTCACTCGGTTCTTCCCAAGCCAGCAGCGCGTCTGCCTGAGCCTCTCGATCTCGGAGTTGCCTCTGAGAGGACTCATTCGGAAGCTGAGGGAGAAGCCTCCCCGCTGCAGCAGCGGATGCAGCAACTGCTGCAGCACCAGATGACGGAAGGCGAGAATCAGCGGCAGCTTCGGCTGCAGCAAATCGAAAAAGATCGAGAGCAGCTGCGCAAGCAGCAGGAGAACCTGCAGCAGCAGGTGATAGCACAGGAGGAGCAGCAAAGCGCTCTGATGCAAAATTCTGAGCGAACAGCTGGGCTGGAGCCTCAGTCGAGTGGTGGAGATGCTGCTCCTGCAGAGGCGGCCTGTTCTTCGCCCGCAGCGTTTTCTTTTCATTCAATTCCACTGCAGCCAGAGTCACTCAGCAGCGATGTTGGAACGCCTTCGAGCAGGCAGATAGGTTCTCCCATTCTTGCTTCCTCTCGCAGCGATGCTGCTGCTGCTGTTGACACGCTTGGCGGGGATGCATCTCCTCCTCCTCTTCTGCTCTCGCAGACTGAGGACCATGGACGTTCTCTATTCACCAGCAGCAGAAGCAGCAGTCGAAGCAGCAGCAGCAGCAGTCGAAGCAGCAGCAGCAGCAGTCGAAGCAGCAGCAGTAGCAGTCGAAGCAGCAGCAGTAGCAGTGGCAGAAGACAGTTCAACGGCTACTGCGGCTGCGAGTATAGCAGCAGGTTGACTAGCCGCAGCAGCAGCATCAGTGATGCGGAGGAGAGCAGTTGCACACTTTCGCGAGAAAGAAGAAACAACCACTTTGAGAGGCATGGATCGTCTTTGCAGCAGCTACAAAGGCACACCAGCGACGGAGAAGTCTTGACGGCTTCTCGATGGCAGTACAATCGAGTGCCTTCGCTGCATATGGAAGATCCCCGCATCCTTAGTAGGTGTTATGCCTGCAATGTTTCGTGCAAACTTCGCTGCCGTTGTGCCTGCAAGCTCGGGGTGTCGATTGTTCGTGGGATCCACTTTGAGCACCATCGTCAGTGCGCCGTGATATACGTGTGCGTACAAGTGCTTGTACTGCATGTAGTTGTACTGCTTGTGCTTGTACTGCATGTAGTTGTACTGCATGTGCATCTGTACTGCATGTGCATCTGTACTGCATGTGCATCTGTACTGCATGTGGTTGTAGTGCATGTGCATCTGTCCTGCATATGCATTAGTACTGCATATGCATCTGTACTGCATGTTTGTGTGCAGCTGCAATATCTGAGGCTGAAGGATCCGCTGTGTGTGCGACTGCGCTGCCGGGAGTCGACTTGCCGATTCAAGAAGAGCAGGCGCGGCAGCCTTTTGCAGCGAGACGGGGAACGTCTATCAGTCCTGGCCTTACACGCGAGACTCCCTCCCAGAAGCTGCCGCAGCAGACGAATGTTCAACTGTGCTGTTTTCCCTTGGATCCGGAGGCAGCATACGACGCTTCAAGTCCAGACGAGCTAGCTTTGACTGCCGCAGCGAAGCACCTTGGCGCAGAATTTATATGCAGGCCAAATTTGAACACGATCCAGCTAGCCGTGCGGTCTGAGCTCGCCTCTCAGGCGCTTTTAAGCGAAGCTGACGCGAGACATGTTGCAGCCTTGCGCGGAGCGTACCAGGAGAGCGATCGGCAGACGTCGGGGGAGATGCACGACAAGGACGTGGTGCCTGTGGTGAATGTGGAATTGTTGGAAGTCTTGGAATTCGACAACTACCGAAAGCGCATGTCGGCAGTCATTAGAGACAGGAGCGGCTTCCTCCGCCTGCTGGTGAAAGGGGCAGACAGCAGCATGTTCGCCATCGCTGCTCGAGATCAGGAAGAGACTCTAAAATTGTGCAAACAACAACTCGCAGAGATGGCACAGAGGGGCCTAAGAACGCTCGTCCTTGGGCAACGCTTCATCTCAAAAAGACAATTCGAGCGATACCAGGTGACGCTGACTAGCCAGCAGGAATATCGTCGCTTTACTTTAATTGGTGGACCGTGGCTAATGCAGGGGTGGATACAGCTGCCAGTTCTTCAGCCTTGCAGTTGACAGCCTTTGGGGGTGTGTATGTGTATGTGTTTACGTGTGTGTGAGGGGGTGGGTGGGTGGGTGTGGCGATCTCAGGC